>NC_134408.1:128633475-128843475 GCF_038048845.1 Mixophyes fleayi
ATGCAATGGATGAAAAGTCTTGAATGAAGCGTCTATAGTAATTGGCAAAACCTAAAAAACGCTGGATGGCACGAAGAGTAGTTGGCTAAGGCCAATGTAGTACAGCATTTACTTTGTCTGGATCCATCTTCAGGCCAACTCCGGAAACTATATACCCCAAGAATGGAATCTGGGGTAACTCGAATGAACATTTTTCCAATTTACAGAACAATGAGTTTTTCCGTAGTCTGGAGAGGACCTCTGCCACATGTTGGTGATGAGAAGGTAGGTCCTGTGAGAAGATCAATATGTCGTCCAGGTAGACAACGACACATACATATAATAAGTCCCGAAAGATCTCATTGATGAAACCCTGGAAAACAGCGGGGGCATTACACAGCCCGAAGGGCATTACTAAATATTCGTAATGCCCATCTCTGGTGTTGAACGCGGTCTTCCATTCGTCACCGGAACGGATTCTAATTAAATTGTAGGCACCACGAAGATCCAACTTAGTAAATATCCGAGCTCCCTTGATGCGATCAAATAGCTCAGTGATCAGCGGAATGGGATACCGATTCTTGATAGTAATGGCGTTGAGTCCACGAAAATCTATACAAGGGCGTAATGATCCATCCTTCTTTTTGACGAAGAAGAACCCAGCTCCAGCGGGAGAGGTGGAAGGTCGAATGAACCCACGCTGGAGATTCTCCTGTATGTACTCAGATGTGGCTTGAGTTTCAGGTAACGAGAGAGGATAGACCCGACCCCTGGGAGGAGTCTTGCCAGGTAGAAGGTCGATCGGACAATCCCAAGAACGATGAGGAGGAAGACGTTCAGACTGAGCTTTATCAAACACATCGGCAAATGAAGCATACTGAGGAGGGAGTCCCGGGGAGGAAGATGAGATGGAAGATTGCTGTACTTTAAGAGGAATAACTTGAGAAAGACAACGATGGTGACATTCAGACCCCCAAGACGTAACTTGAGGGGTGCGCCAGTCAATCTGGGGAGAGTGACACTGAAGCCATGGAAGGCCTAAGACAATCGGACTTGTCGTAACTGGAAGAATTAAAAACGAAATTTCTTCATGGTGTAGTACACCAATCTGAAGGGTTACTGGAGACGTACTCTGGGTGATGAGACCATTGATTAGGCGTGATCCATCTATAGCCGTCACAGTAATGGGTGTTTTTAAAGTGATCACTGGTAGGGACCATTGATTCACTAGTGATTTAGAAATGAAATTTCCTGCTGCTCCGGAATCAATCAATGCCTGTGACTCAAAGGATTTGGTAGCAAAGGAAATCGTAACATCAAAAGCGCAGACTTTAGATTTCATAGACAATGGAGAGGACTCCAGGGACCCTAACTTCACCTCTCCAGAACTAGTTAGGGCCTGGCATTTCCCGATCTCTTAGGGCAAGAGCTGAGCATATGCGTGGAATCAGCACAATAGATACAGAGTCTATTCTTTACTCTTCGTTTCCTCTCCTCTGAAGATAATTTGGAACGTCCTATCTCCATGGGAATCACAGAGGATGGAGCTGGACGAAATTGAGGGTTTAAACGAAGAGGTGCTTTGACAGCCGTTGTTTTCTCAGACTCTCTTTCACGAAATCTCATATCTACACGATGGCAAAGAAAGATCAAATCTTCTAGTGACGAAGGAAGCTCTTGGGTAGTCAGTGCATCTTTAATTTTATCGGAGAGCCCCTGCCAGAAGGCGGCAACTAATGCTTCAGTGTTCCACTGAAGTTCAGAGGCTAAGATCCTAAATTGAATGACATACTGTCCTACTGTATGGGAGCCTTGTCGCAAACGAAGGATGCTGGAAGCAGCGGAGGTCACACGACCTGGTTCATCGAACACACTTCGGAACGTGGAAATGAATTTGGCACTATCTTGTAGAATTGGATCGTTTCTTTCCCACAGAGGGGAGGCCCAAGCCAGGGCTTGTCCAGAAAACAATGAGATAAGATAGGCCACTCTGGAACGATGGGTAGAAAAATTTTGAGGTTGGAGTTCAAAATGGACTGAACATTGGTTAAGGAAACCTCTACAAGTTTTGGGGTCCCCGTCGTACTTTGACGGAGTAGGCAGGTGAAGCGTAGGAACTGTAGACACCTGGGATGGCACTGGGGAAACGGAGGAAAGCACAGGAGCTTCAATATTAGCTGTAACAGTCTGTCCAGATGTTCCTTGGGAGGTTAACGATTGGTAACATTGAAGTAACAGCTGTTGGCGAGCATCCTGTTGCTCCACACGGCTGACCAGATGCTGCAGCATCTCTTTAGCGGTAGGTTCCGTATCTGGGTCTGTCATGGCCTGATCTTACTGTCACGGGCACTAGGAGTCTTTACCCAGGGATCACCAGGTGATAGGCTTACCAGAGCAGTATAGGTGGTAATATGGTACTCTGGTAGCAGGGTGATCACGGAACAGGAAATAGCAGATGATGAGATGCTCAGGAAAGTCTATGACTAGCAGCACTGGCAATATGGAGGTAGTAATACACAAGGAACTGTATGGACAAAGGACACGTGAAGGTAGTCAGTGGTCTGCGGTAGCAAGTTGTACCACTGCTATAGTGAGGAGGAATGTCCAACAGAAACGAGGGGGTGATGAGAGTCAGCGGTCTGCGGATAGCAAGTTGTACCGCTGTCTGAGTGAAGGAATAGAATCCAAGTGGAGGTATCCGGGGAGTCAGTGGTCTGCGTTAGCAAGTTGTACCACTGCTATGTGAGAGGATACTGGAACAGGTGAAACTGGAAACAGGGGTCAGTGGTCTGCCATTAGCAAGTTGTACCACTGAATATATATGTGAGGAGGTGCACGGGGAGAGACTGCAACACAAGATATACACGGGCACCTTGACTTTGATCCACAGTAATATGCACAATATAAATGTATATATGACTGAACAACACTGCCAATATAGAAAGTCTCTAGAAGTAATCCAGCACGAGATAACACAGTCAATGATGGCAATAGACTCAGCGGATAGCACACTCCAGAGGAGAACCAACACAGTCCAGCAAGGTATGCAATACACAGCACAGTCAATGGGAAGTATGCATACCGTGGTTCAGGAGAAGGCAGTCAGACAGGAGTGCAGAGATACCTGAACGGCAGGAGGCCGGCAGGATGCAAAGTCCCTGGATGGGTGAAGCGGTGGTCTAGCAGGTGCAGCGCACAGGTAGGTAGACCAGCAGGGAACACAGGAAGGCGTGGAGAGCGGATCAGCAGTAGATGGATGAGTAGCGCTGAGGAGTAACAGCAGCGGGTCTCTGCGGGAACACGGAGGTAGCCAATAGCAACCAGCAGGTGCAGTAACGATGGGACACGGGAGAGCAGAGTTGAACTGGAACTGTTGATCACGGAGAGTAGCGGGTAGCAATAGTGGCAGCAGACTCAAGGAAACACGGGAGAGTTGACAAGGACTGAAGACTGAAGCGCACAGAGGCAGCGGATAGGAATCAGCCAAACAGTCACGATGAAACACAGACGGGTTGCAGGTTGAAGACTGTAGTGCACGGAGGCAGCGGATAGGAATCCGCTAGCAGTCACGATGATGAAACACAGACGAGTTGCAGGTTGAAGACTGTAGTGCACGGAGGCAGCGGATAGGAATCAGCTAGCAGTCACGATGATGAAACACAGACGAGTTGCAGGTTGAAGACTGTAGTGCACGGAGGCAGCGGATAGGAATCAGCTGGCAGTCACAATCATGAACAGGTGAGTGGATGTGAATGAAAGACTGTAGTGCACGGAGGCAGCGGATAGGCATCAGCTAACAGTCCCAATGATACATGGTAGAGTTGAAGTGGTTAGAAGACTGTAGTGCACGGAGGCAGCGGATAGGAATCAACTCACAGTCACGATGATACAGTAGATGGTAGAAGTGGTATGGGAACCACAGTAGTAGAAGTGGTTTGGAAACCACAGAGGTAGAAGTGGTTTGGAAACCACAGGAATCAGCTGGGCTGAATAAAGGAGGAAACACAGGAACACCTTCAGAGACTCATGGGGAATGAGACTCCAAGATCAGGCAATGTGGTGTTGACCACAGGTGCTTAATATAGGGAGGTTGCCTGATCTGCCAATTAAGTTAAAGGAACATACACTGAAGGTTTAGAAAGGGCTGCGCATGCGCAGTCCCTCAGGATGGAGGACGGCCACGGTTCCTAAATGTCCGGGAAGAAGCACTCACAGTCCGGTGAGTGACAATTTCTTTGCTCAAACATTTCATTTAATATGTGATGTCTCTCAAGATTTATTGTCAAAGGTTACATAGCCAGGAAAGGTGAAGTGGGGGGGGGAGATTAGATTAAAATTGTTATTTAAATATATTTAAATATTAAGGAGCAGATTCAATTCCCTGCGTTGTTCTTTAGAACAACGCAAGTCGCGCCCTATTACCGAACTACAGTAATAGCTGCAAATTATTAATATGGTCATTTCAACATTGATATTTGCTGGCAGCTCTTTGAGTTCATGCCTAGATTACGACCATCCAAAAAGCAGATATATTATTTTATTTATTTTCGAGATCTGTATCTTCCTTCCTGTATATTTGCTAGTTGCTCCACTTCATCCTTTCATTTAAGTTGGTAACTGTGTGACATGAAATGCTAACACAGGATACATTTCTGTTTAAATCAAGAAATATTTATTAAAACACGCATTTAGAAATAAAAATTCAATTCATAAATAGTCTATGTATGGATCTTTACAAATAGATGGCTTATACGATCAGAGAAGAATATATTAAATACATGAAACAAGGGTAATAGAACAATTTTCTGTAATACACAGTGAAAAGAGAAAAAAACAATAAACTAAGCAAAACACAATTAGATGTCCGCTATACAGGCTATATTTATTTATGTAAAACATTGCAATATTGTAGCAGTACAAACTTCACCAACACGGATATGTTAGATGTTTCCACATGCCTTGATGTCTCCATTATGAAGGAGATTAAGGGGTATATTTACTAAACTGCGGGTTTGGAAAAGTGGAGATGTTGCCTATAGCAACCAATCAGATTCTAGCTTTCATTTATGTAGTGTATTCTACAAAATGACAGCTAGAATCTGATTGGTTGTTATAGGCAATATCTCCACTTTCTCAAATCCGCAGTTTAGTAAATCTAGTGTCACCAAGGGGTTGGTACATACCATGGGCCACTGGGTGGGCCCCAAGTCCTTTGGGCCTGTTGTTGCTGCATCAGTGGTATCCTTGATATGACAAAATGAGTTACTGTGTATGTCTGCACCATAGATTCCAAATTCATCTAAAACAAACCCAAAGGGACATATTCAATTAGCTGCGATGTACCTCTGAACATCATGGCGGCTCAAATGTTCAGGTACTTAGGTACCACAACATCGCACATTTCACCTTGCACTCCTATGGGAGGTGAAGGGAAATGTGCGGTGTTACAATGCCATGGAGTGCCTCAGTGACCATTCCAGAGGCAGTCCGCGGCTAATTGAATATGGGTTGCAGAGTGGTTAGCATTGCTGCCCCACAACGCTGGGGCCATGGGCTTGATTCTGGCGAGGGTATTGATTGTGTTGAGTTTGTACGTTTCTTCCAGATGCTCCAGATTCTTCCCACAGTTCAAAAACATATTGGTAGGTTAATTGACTTCTGACATAATGTAACATATTGGGTCTGATTCATTAAGGAAAGTAAGACAAAGAAATTAGTACTTTTTCTCCTGGACAAAGCATTTTACAATGCAAGGGGTGCAAATTAGTTTATTATTTTGCGCACAAGTTAAATACTGACTGTTTTTTCATGTAGCACACAAATACTTGATAGCTTTATTTTTACACTGAAATTTAAAGCTGACCTAGAACATGCCTTACCCCAACTTTAAATCTACCATCACATTTTAAATTTACCTCCACCTGCAATGCAACATGGTTTTGCCAAGGTGCAAAGTTACTCCTTTTTTTGCTTTCCTTTCCTTAATGAATCAGGTCCAATGTGTCTGTATGGTAAAGAATTTATCTCAAGCTCCAATGGGGCAGGGACTGATGTGAGCAATTTCACACTCTGATAAGTGCTGTGTAATACAGTATGTAGGCGCTATATAAATAAGCGATAATAAATAAATCAAATCTGGTAGCACCGAATAACTAGTCTCTTCTATTACCATTATATCCCCAGGACATCCATCACTCATCAATACTTCTAGTAACAATGTTTTATCACCCTGTCCTCTCGCCCCCCCCCCTTGAAGAAAGACTTTTCAGGGTTCCAATAAAATTAGCTCTAAATTCCAGTCGAGAAGATTTAAACTGCATTCTAAGAAATCTTTCCAAATTAAAGATAACTACAGCGAATATCGTGCACATGCCAAAAGCTATTGCCACCAAATGTCTTTAAAAGCCTTTAATTCTGTTCTCCAGTTTGCTTCTCTGCCTTTCCATCGCTGCCTAAAAATAAATCCCAAAAAATAATTATTCATTTGAGTTCATTCCCAAGATAGCTTTTTACACTATGCCCACGTTCGCTAGCATGCTCTCTGCTTCCTAACCATTGAATTTCAATAAGGAGAATACTGACAAATATGCTTTATAACCTGTAAAGAGGCCAAGAAACCCTAGGGGAAAAGTCTGCCATAGTCATCGTTAATAGTCGTATGGGATACTAAAGATTTCAGTTATTAAATTTAGCTTTTTATTCAATAGCTACCATCTGTTTATTTTTCTGATTTATACAGAAACGAGTGTTCCTTTATTTATCCAATTTAATCATTCCCACCAAAATCTGTTCAATCCTTTTTGCGTTTGACGCTGTATAAATTACTTTATTTTCCTTCTGCTTTTTATCTTGTTTAACAGTCCTCTATGTCTACAGTATGCGTTGTTTGTCAGTAAGGTATATTTATTCCGTCCAATTAACGTTTCACGTTCACATGTTAAGATGCTATTTGTGTTTAATATATTCTCACATTGCAATCATGTAGCAAATAAACTTCATATTACCAAACCAATTACTTCAGTTTGAGGAAACACATCATTTAATGCTATGAATTAAAAGAGTTATGACTATGTTAGATTGGTAATAGTATTTATTCATGTGTAAGATGGTAGGAGAGGGGATTATATTGGAAAATGTTCTTACTCCAGATAATACAATGACCGATGAATATGGAATATGGAAAGTAGCCATCAGCCACTCCTCATATTGCGGATAATCACTCCAAATATTTGTATTGGTAGAGGAGTAAACAATTCATATAAATTCCAGATGCAACCGACTTTACAGAAGTAGTATTATACCGGCGTCTCACATGTCCCCCCGCCTGTTGCCTCTTAAATATTGCTAAAGGATTCCCAAATACATTCCAAGACACATGTGAACGAATTTCTTCTTACCGGTACCAGCATCACCCTCCGTAGGGAGGGTGGACTTCTCAAAACATCCTTTCAAATGTGCGCTGGTCCCAATGGTGTGTTACCCAGATTGTAGTTTGGCTGGGAACCGAGTATGCACTATGTGCATTCCTTCCAATCGGTAACTGGAGCAAGAGCTCAATCAGCAAATAATAGTGACATAGCAGCATATGCAACCACAGCTGACGCGTTTCGTGCTACACTAAGCACTTTCTCAAAGCTAATGGTAGGTCTAAAAGTATCCATTATATAGAGCTTGATAAGCACAGGTGTTGAAATTCATCAGATGGCTACGAATGATCCAATTAATCTTGTAGCCATTCCATTAACCTCACAACTAGATATTTCCTCACATATATATAACATATTAAAAACAATGAATCAGAATAAATTAAACAATACACATAAAAAAATTTATAATAAATATCAACACTTATTAGAATACCAATAAAAAACAAATATAAAAAAACATAATAATAATTTTCAATATAAAAACAACCATTAATACAATCTAATAATTAAAAAAAAGGTCCCAACAACCATGAGACCTAAATGAAATAATATAAAATAAATATAAAATAAATATAATACCTCAAGATACTCAGACACCAACCGTGTAATATTTTCCCAGTAGGGGGAGATGATGTCTCATATCCATAATGTACAGTTAACTGTCTCCTTTGGCTATTCCTGACATTCATTAGTTCTACCAATGTTTTGTGATTTGTGATTTCCTATGTAAGCAAATTGTTAGTATAGGACCTGGAGGCTGAGTGGGGTTAGAAATAAAAACAGATTTTAATCATTTGCCATTTTCAGTTTTTATTGTTCTGGGGTTTTAAATTGCAGGGCTTAGAATTGTGTCAGAATGGAAATTATACACTGGCAGCAAATATCAAAAACATGTCTTTTCTACTTGTGATTTTCTCTAATGCATCATGCAGTCTTTTTCAGTCCCCTTATTAGCTAGTAAGCCGATGCTGCTAGCCATGCTTATGTTATGTGTATCTTTAAATCTCCTGCTCTGCTTGTATTTTCCTTAAGCATTCACTTTACATCCTCCCCTTAGCTTTGTGTTCTCTCTTTGTCAACTGCTAATCGTCAAGCTAATATCACGCTAAAGCTAGCCCCATACACAATATACACATTTTGGTTTCCGAAAGGACAGATGTGTTTCAGTATAATTACATTAATTTGTCATGAGTCATAAATTATGGGGGTGGAGCACAGCACCACTGAAACCTACCCCTAATTCTGCACAGAGGCCGTTTGGGGCTTCTCTATACATGCACCAGCCTCTGTGCATACCTGTAAGAAAAGAGTGGGGGCCTAGGTAGGGGGGATCTGAATTAATGTCCGTGTAGCGATCACACTCTTTGCAGTGGTGGTTTGTCCACCTCTACACACTCATTATGATCCAATCATTTTTAATCTTAAATAAAAAGCAAGTAATTGGTTATAGTACATTACAATTTAATAGAATCTGACAGAGAAGAAGGACACTTTCAGTGCAGGAGCCATGTAGGAGAGTTGCAGGATCATTACACATTAATGTCACAATTACAGTACACACACTTCAGTAACCTTCAATCTGTTCTCTTTGAATGGAAACTATCCGTTGAGAAGATCAATCGATTTTCTATTTACATATGATGATATTGGATAATATGTCATCCACACATGTTGCGGCTTTAACAATTCAATAAAAAACAATAGTATTGGATGTTAAAACTTTACTATACTATTGAATACTATACTATTTTATTATACTATAGTGTATATTTGGCAGTGTGTGTTTACTATAACTAAATAATACTCTGTGTGTAAATTTGTGTTATAAGGAATAACTAACACTCTACTGAACATTTAAATCAACTGCAAGATCTGTATAAAACTTTTTACTGTTTTCAAGATGAGTATTTTTCTAGTTATCATACAATGAAATGCTTAGATTGTAATACACTGTGGATTAATGTTTCGACATTTCTTTTCAGGTTTTACTGTACATCTTAAAGCTGCAATCCTGGCTACTTGTTATATTTTCACTGACCTTCCCTTAGTGGAACCCCAAGAACTATACGGGTCTCCTATGTTTTTTAGTACACACTGACTTTGCCCTACAGCCTATGGGGGCGGGACTGCATGGAATCACAGTTTCCTATTGGCCCTCCAGCCCACATCCATTTTCACCAGTCGTGTTATAGAAACGCAGGGGCAAACGCACGATTTGTAGAGAGAGGTTTCCATGCCACACCGCCAGTGGGCGTGGCCAGCATGCTTCTGGGCGTGGCTATAAATTTAGACAGTGCTTGGCTGCTCTCCAACTCTTCCTATCACCATCATATACACGGGCAAAGCTGCGTGCACTACTGTTAGGTGCACGCAGCTCTCCCTTTTCGAGCAGAGCCGTGTGAAGTGGGACAAACCTCCCCACTGTCCCTACAATCAGGACAAAGTCCTGATTGAGTGTGTCTGAACAGTTGACAGACTGTCCTGCTCTCTCCTACCTGTTCTTGCTGCTTTCAATACTTGTTGGGGAGAGATGGTTGTGAACAGTACAGACAGAAATGATCTGTACACGATCTGCAAAGTTGCTGGTCCCGGGGCAGGGTCCAGCCACCTCAAGCATACAGTACCCCAGGCTGGGAGGGGGTTCACAGGCACTAGGGAACCCCTCCCCCCTTGGTTTGCCTATGGAAACGGTGCAACAATTATCAGCACACAGTTCCAAGACTTCACTAAGGGGAAGGAGCAAGTCGGGAAAATTTAATGAACAATTAGGAATGCTTCTTTAAGTGGTGTCTGATGCTCTATCTCATTTTTTGGGTGGTAAATAATGTGCTATACATCATAGTTGCCTACTATCCCAGAATGTCCGTGAGCTCCCGACTTTCTTGGAGTCCTCCCAGGACACCCAAGAGAGCAGGGCACCCTCCCGGTTCCTGGCCACTTCAATAGTTGGGGGTGGGGACAAATGATTTGCTTCACCAGGCCCCGCCCCCAACAAGCCCACCTCCCCCCAGATCTCCCGGAGCAGAACTTGCCAAAGTTGACAAGTATGCTATATATTAAGAATGTATACTTACTACTTTATTCTATGCACACCTCTGTTTTTAATAGATAGTTATATAGATGATTAATAGTCTTTCCAAAAGATGGATTTCAACTTGAAATGTGATTTTTCCAAGCTGTTCTAAACCCTGTCTCCATAGGTATCGCAGAAGTGCTGCAAGTTGCATTTATCGGAGCGACAGAAATGTCACAACAACTCAGGATATATTCCTAAACTTGTTATTAGTGCCGTTAGCTATCAATGTGTACACATACCCAGGGAACACGTTGTCATCTCAATGGGTGCTTTTCTTTTACAAGAGATTGACTGGAGCAAGAAAAGCCACAATTTTATGCACTTCCCATATCCTCCTTCTGACATTGTTATTGTATTGGAGAGCCACGTTTTGAAGTTTATTGTATTGACTGTCATTTACTTTAAAAATGTCACCATGAGTCATTACACTCATTCACTAACAGGACTGGGATCAAGGAGGCGGCAAATGGCTGCACTCTGTCTGTCCTCTTAATAGATGTCAAATAATAAGATTTTTATTTAAGTCAGGGGTTCAGGAATTAAAGTTATAAAGTGTCAACTGTCTTTCTTTTCTTTAATTCTATTAATGTTTTTTGGGCATTTTCTAGTTGCCTCTGAGCATTATTATGTTCCTCTTGATCACTTCCTGAAAATCAAGGGTACAACACTTATAAAGTCTCTCTCTACTTTCTCTTAGCTTTATAAGATAATTTTTTTCTTGCTCTTAAATATAGTGTAACCCTGCCCCCCCCCTTCCCCCCCACTGATACCTCTAGGGAATTTGGGGTGATTTTGCAGATATAACTCACCGCTTCTGAAATGCGGTCCATCCACCTGAGTCTTGTCCTCTCTATGGGATGTAGCACTTGGTAAGGTCTACCAGGGAGTGACTCGGGGAAACCTCCACCTGACTGTAAAGGCTGGTGATGTATCCTTGTATAATAGGAGTGAGGGAGATAACAATCACAATGACTATAAAGAAGATGATAGTGCATACCACTCAACTGTCCCAATTTTGGTGGGAAATCCTGATTTGCAGGCCACAAAAGAGGCGGAGCTTAACAGCAAAGTGGGTTGGGTTTTGTCTCAATATGTACATTTATGGGCGGAATTTTTGTGTAACTGGGGTGTGGGCTATTTTGTCCCACTCTCTGGAGTGAGTAAATGTTGTTAGGTATGATAGTGACACTAGCAGTCCAAACAATTGTGATGGACACAAATATGTGCAGATGATAAGGGTAGGAGTAGAAGTCAATGAAGAGCGGCCTGAGCATTGGGCCAAGCATCTCTAGGTGCGGGCACTGAATGTTTATCCCCCCACCCTCACCCTAGAGGACTGGATCAATGCTAAGTAGCACCGACCTTTACAGAAGGATAGGGAGGCTATTTCTGATGGGTTTTACCATTGGTTTATTTATTTTTATATGAACCAAGTGTTGGTTTGATAACAAGTGCTTTTAGCCTTTAGTAAATCTGGAGGTTTGCAAACCTAAAAAAAAAATCTCTGTAAAACCAGTGGTTTGACCAAACAGCACTTTGATAAACTCCCCCCTTAGTGTTGTCCTTGATGATGGTTCTGAGGGTGATGATGATGGACATATTGATGATTCTGGGGTTGAAGCTGCAAGTGATGGAAAGTATAAGGAGTAACCTAAATTGTTACTTTTAAACACGTTCTGTAGCTTTCTCTGACTGTGTTGTGCTGCTGCCACAGAGATTGTAGATGATTGAAAGTGAGTGGGGCAAATCAAAGTGAATCATGATTTACAAACAGAATTAATTAACTTAGATTTTGTCCCAATCAGGTCTAACATAATTTCTGGGGCTTCATACAACTTAGAAACCACAAAAATGTGCTGTCACTTTGGATCAAGTGTATGGTAAATGGAAACACATTATTACAAATTAATACCTGTTGCCATAAACTAGTAAATAGCTGTTGTATAGTGGTGCCTCTACATGTGATACTTTTTTTAACTTAAAATGCAATAACTAATATAAACAAACAATGACTCAATCCCTTGCGACGTGCCACGGAGCGCATCCGGAATAGTCATGTGGCTGCTCCGCGGCGATGCAACATTGAGGATTTTGCCTCACATCCCATAGAGGTGGGGACACCGCAGTAACCGGAAATGCTCGTGGCCGGAGATTTACGGCAGCACATTCCATTGCATTGAATGTCGCTAAAGACCTTGGGCCTGATTCATTAAGGATCTTAAATGAAGAGGATTCTTATTTCAGTCTCCTGGACAAAACCATGTTACAATGCAAGGGGTGCAAATGAGTGTTCTGTTTTGCACATAAGTTAAATACTGACTGTTTTTTCATGTAGCACACAAATACTTGTTAGCTTATTTGTACACTGACATTTAAAGTTGATATTTGTGTGCTACATGAAAAAACAGTCAGTATTTAACTTATGTGCAAAACAGAACACTCATTTGCACCCCTTGCATTGTAACATGGTTTTGTCCAGGAGACTGAAATAAGAATCCTCTTCATTTAAGATCCTTAATGAATCAGGCCCCTTGTCCTCTTATCAGTCCACTGTTATCCACTGAAAAACATTCAACATGATTGTTACACTTTTTATTGCTCTCTTTAAGAGCAAAATGATCAAACAGAGCTTCTCTGTAATGACTCATGATCTGATGACTTATTTTATATAGTTTAATGTTAGTGTTTATGAGTCTATTATAGGCAAAAGGAGTGTGGTGCATGACAAGATATCAAACACTGTTCTCGAAGAGAGAAAATTCACGGCTTTGAGGCATAAATAAAAAAACATTATTATAGGAAAAAATAAAACTCTGCAACCCAACAAAAAAGCTCTTCCAATTGTGAAGCATGATATAGGGGTGAGGGTATCATGCTCTACAGAAGTGTTTCCCAAACCCAGTCCTTGGGGACCCCTAACAGTGCATGTTGTCTATATCTCTTTGCTGGAGCACAGGTGTATTCATTACTGACTGACACATTGTAACAGATCCACAGGTGGTATAATTATCTCACTTGTGACCTGGAAACCTGCACTGTTAGGTATCCCTGAGGACTGGGTTTGGGAAACACTGCTCTACAGCCTCTGGTCTTGTATGACTTGTATTCGTGGATTTAATAATGAATTCTGAAATGTACCTGTAAATACCTAATAATGTCTCTTGAATTTGCTACAATAGAACTTTTAAATTTTTGCTTTATGGCAGGGTTTCCCAAACCCAGTCCTCAGGGCTCCCCAACAGTGCAGGTTTTCTGGATCACATGTGACATAATTAGGACCACCTGTGGATCTGTTACAATGTGGCAGTCAGTAATGAATACACCTGTGCTCCAGCAAGGAGATATGGAAAACCTGCACTGTTGGGGAGCCCTGAGGACTGGGTTTGGGAAACCCTGATTTATGGAAACAATGTTACTCCATTGCTGGAGTTTTTAGATGCAAGTAAGTAAACTAAAAGGTGTCTGTGCTTATGGCCCTACAAATCCATGACCCAGTTTTGAAAAGCCTAGTTATGAAAAGGTAAACTTCAATCAAACTTTGTACATTGCTACTGTATCTATTCTCCACTAAATGTAACGTTTGTTTATTGCTGCATTCAGCTTTAATAGTACCTAATAATTCAGCTTTCCAAGCAGAACTAGTGGCAGCACTTTGTAATATTGTGACATCTGAATCTTGTTTTGCTTGCTTTCATTTTTAAAAACTTTGCAAGCTGAAGTTAATGTACCATTCGTAATACCCATTTCTGAGGCTTTATACACTACATCAAACATAAATCATTAACAAATTCCTAATCCATACACAATGCATTATGTTGAGCTTAAATGGCCTGTCATGTATAACATCTTGTCTGAGTTAACTGGTTCCACAATTATATACACAGAATATTTAATGATCGCAAGACTCTAAAATGTATGAAAAACATAACCAATGTTTTACATGCAAGAAAATATGACGTTGTACTACTGTAATAACGTGCACATTAAAGAGATTTTAACGCTATTTTTTTATTTTGTTAATGTAAGTACTAATAGATGCATGTATCCAAAATATTACTTTTATAGGATTTTTTTTTCGTTTATATTAGGGTGCTACCAAATCAGTAGGTCAGTATGTAGAGGTCACTATTCAGTATTTACTGCCCAGTATAGCTGCTATTGTTTGACCTCTATTTCACATAATCTTCTCCCAGAGCTCTCCTTTTAATTTTATTGAGCAGTAATAATATCAAATAGTTTGGGGGCATGATCAAACCATTTTTTACACAGTGCCTTGCAAAATATTAAGACCCATGACCAATGCTCTCATTTTCCTGAAATGAAAATTGGGGTGCACTAGGATCTTGAGAAACTTCTTATTTCAGTCTCCTGGACAAAACCACGTTACAATGCAAGGGGTGCAAAATTAGTTTTCTGATTTGCACATAAGTTAAATACTGACTGTTTTTTCATGTAGCACACAAATATCAACTTTAAATTTCAGTGTACAAATAAGCTATAAAGTATTTGTGTGCTACATGAAAAAACAGTCAGTATTTAACTTATGTGCAAAACAGAAAACTAATTTTGCACCCCTTGCATTGTAACATGGTTTTGTCCAGGAGACTTAAATAAGACGTTTCTTAAGTTAAGATCCTTAATGAATCAGGCCCATAGTTTGTATGTCATGCTTTATTTGGTGCTTTGTGGTAAAGGTAAAGTACATCAAGGGCTCTAAGAAGATGACTCGGGGGTATATTTACTAAGCTGTGGATTTGAAAAAAGTGGAGATGTTGCCTACAGCAACCAATCAGATTCTAGCTATCATTTATTTAGTGCATTCTACAAAATGACAGCTAGAATCTGATTGGTTGCTATAGGCAACATCTCCACTTTTTCAAACTTGCAGTTTAGTAAATATACCCCTCGGTGTTAAAGAGACAGAACGTTTAAATTTTGCTTCTCATAATGTCACTGGAACCTTTCTCCCAGAGATGAAAACTAATTATAGCAACTACTTCTCTGAGCCACTCTACAAGTAATGAGCTCCGCCTATACCTCAGTTGAGATCTGAATCTTTATGTGACTTTGCTAATAAAGAGAGAATTGTAACTTCTGTATTCACATAAAATGAATAATGGTAAGAAAAATATATATATATATTGTGATTAATTAGCAATGATTTGTTTCTTGACTTTACTTCCCCTTCTACTCGCTGTATTTTTTGTACTGCAATACTTTATGTTTATTATAATAGGAAATAGGTTTTATAATTGCAGCTGATGCTAAGGTCCTGGTAAGAAACGTAATGTGCCATCTGCAACGGTAGACAAGGCATTATTGGTCTAATCGCTGTAGTATTATATACACTACAATCACTTGGCAGAGATCATTTTGCTGTTTCTATGATAATAGCTAAAGTACATATTTGCAACATATAATTACAGGACCTTTTTGAATATACAAATTATTTTGTACAATTAGCAGTAATCAAGGCTATGTGACAATGCAGTAATTACACTCATTTATTTTGTTCCTTTTGTATATTTGTGGCAGAATAATTTGTGAATTTCGTGAGTATAATTAGGTATCGGCAACATCAGTTGTTTTGTAATTCCCACACGTGTTTCTATTCAGGTTGCAACTATCAAAAGTAAAGAGTGGGGTTCATACCTCTAAAGAAAAAGTTATGCTACAATCAAATAATATATATAACTAAATATAATGACCCTTGTTAGATTGTATAGGAAGAGTAGTTCTAGGCAAAGCAGACAGGGCCCTAACATAACAGGAGCCTCCACAATTGAATTGGCACACAGCAGCCACCGTCATTCTCACGGTGTGTTAGCACAATGTGTGCTGTTCACAAAGAGCTGAGCATTCCCACTGCCCACTGCCAGGCACTCTGGTAAGGTCTGCTGTCAGGCACTCTGGTAAGGCCCGATGTCAGGTACTCTGGTAGGACCCACTGCCAGGCACTCTGGTAGGACCCACTGTGAGGCACTCTGGTAAGGCCCGCTGCCAGGTACTCTGGTAAGGCCCGCTGTCAGGCACTCTGGTAATGCCCGCTGTCAGGTACTCTGGTAATGCCCGCTGTCAGGTACTCTGATAAGGTTCGCTGCCAGGCACTCTGATAAGGTCCAATGTCAGGCACTCTGGTAAGGCCCACTGCCCGCTGTCAGGTACTCTGATAAGGCCCGCTGTCAGGCACTCTGGTAAGGTCCGCTGTCAGGTACTCTGATAAGGCCCGCTGTCAGGTACTCTGGTAAGGCCCGCTGTCAGGTACTCTGGTAAGGCCTGCTGTCAGGTACTCTGGTAAGGCCTGCTGTCAGGTACTCTGATAAGGTCCGCTGTCAGGTACTCTGGTAAGGCCCGCTGTCAGGTACTCTGGTAAGGCCCGCTGTCAGGTACTCTGGTAAGACCCGCTGTCAGGTACTCTGATAAGGTCCGCTGTCAGGTACTCTGATAAGGTCCGCTGTCAGGTACTCTAGTAGGGTCCGCTGTCAGGTACTCTAGTAGGGTCCGCTGTCAGGTACTCTGGTAATGCCTGCTGTCAGGTACTCTGATAAGGTCCACTGCCAGGCACTCTGGTAAGGCCCGCTGTCAGACACTCTTGTAAGACCCGCTGTCAGGCACTCTGGTACGGCCCACTGTCAGGTACTCTGGTAATGCCCGCTGTCAGGTACTCTTGTAATGCCCGCTGTCAGGTACTCTTGTAATGCCCGCTGTCAGATACTCTGGTGAGGCCCGCTGCCAGGTACTCTGCTAATGCCTGCTGTCAGGTACTCTGGTAAGGCCCAGTGTCAGGTACTCTGGTAAGGCCCGCTGTCAGGTACTCTGGTAAGGCCCGCTGTCAGGTACTCTGGTAAGGCCCGCTGTCAGGTACTCTGGTAAGGCCCAGTGTCAGGTACTCTGGTAAAGCCTGCTGTCAGGCACTCTGGTAAGGCCCGCTGTCAGGTACTCTGGTAAGGCCCGCTGTCAGGTACTCTGCTAAGGCCCGCTGTCAGGTACTCTGGTAGGACCCACTGCCAGGCACTATGAGGCCGGTCAGCACTGCAGACAGCCAGAACTGGACATGTGCAAGCTGGATTAGGGCACAGACACCGTTCATTTGCTGATCTTTCAAACACTTTGGACAATGACGTTTTACTAACAGGGACCCCCACAAACTACTTGCCGTAGGGCCCTCACAAATCTTATTCAAACCCTATTCATTTCTTAACTGTAGAGATAATTTATCTGCATTAATATGTGTGTGTTATCCATACTTTTATGGTAAACAAACTCACATTTATATGAAATACATTCTTCTCTACTTGTTATATTTTGCAACATCATAAACAATTCATTACACGTATACTCAGCATAGTCTTGTGAGGATAAGATTTATAGTCAAATAAATAAATTTGAAAAATAAAAATCATATGTTTCTAAAGTAAATAATATCTTGGTGGAAGTGATACTATTAAAGCTGGTTACACAAAAATCAATTTGGTTGTGTAATGCAATGATGTGTGTCTAAAGAACTCAACACAATCAAATCTAGAAGACCACAAATCATATTGTCCTGATTGGAGTTTGTTGGTCATAAAACAATCAGGATGAAATGCGAGTATAGTAACTCTTAGCTCTAAATCATATTACACTGCAGCTGCTCTATATCATAACTGATTAAGTGTGAAATGATCAGATTGCAAACTGATTGGTTTGGAACATATAGCTGATTGTTACTTGTACTACTAAAATTTTCATGGAGCTAATTTCCCAGCATAAAAATTGTTTGTTTGGAAACCGAAACTGCATATAAGTGTGTCCAGCCTGATACAGCTAACAGCTGCTAAGGCATTTCCTATCAGTAATTAACGCAGTAAACCTATATAAAATGGCTGTGTGTGTCCCATAGCTCCATCTGTTCCAGTGCAGCAAAGTAAGTGAAGTGGCAAAGAGATGGAGATTTACCAGAATAGAAGAAAGAACATTGCAGCAAACTTACCTACTCTCCCGGGATGTCTGGTA
The DNA here is from genome assembly GCF_038048845.1 of Mixophyes fleayi. Classification (NCBI taxonomy): domain Eukaryota; kingdom Metazoa; phylum Chordata; class Amphibia; order Anura; family Limnodynastidae; genus Mixophyes; species Mixophyes fleayi. The sequence continues at coordinate 128,651,953 of NC_134408.1, forward strand.
GTCTCCCGAATTTCTAGGAGTGCTCCTGCACTTCTGGAAGAGCAGTGCACCTTTCCGCATCCTGCCCACTTCTCTAGTGAATTGTGCCAGGGCGGGGCTTGATGGCATTAATTGTGTCAGGGGCAAATGCAGGATTTGTACAGGGGGGTTTCCACACCACGCCACCAGTGGGCGTGACCAGCATGCATGGGGGCGTGGCTATAATATTAGACAGTGCTTGGTTGCTTTCCAACTCTTCCTATCTCCATAATATGCATGGGCAATGCTGCATATGCTACTGTTAGGTGCACGCAGCTCTCCCTTTTCAAGCAGAGCCGTGTGAAGCGGGGGCAGGGTCCAGCCACCTCAATTATCCAGTCCCCCAGGCCTGGATGGGTGTTTCCAGGCACTAGGAACACCCCCCTCGGTTTGCCTATGTGTGCAACCACGCTCACACGCTCCTCATCAGGATCTCCTCTCTGGGATCTTTCAGAGGGGAGATCTTAATTGTTGACAAGTATGTGATACAGGCAAAATCCAGTTTTCCATGGTTTTAATAGGAGGATTCAGGAGTCTTAAATACAAGTTACAAAAATAGGAGTTGGGAAGATGTCAAAATTACAGCAAAAGCCAGAACAATTTGGTATATAAAATAGGGGGTGGAGTACTAGCCAAATGGAGTTCTTGGTAGCCGACGGCCACCTAGATTTGTGAAATTTTAGGCATTCTGATTTCTGTGTTTTATTCGGTGAATAAAAGAATAAGCCTTACTTTTCTGAAACTTATTTCTCTCATGTTCAGTTACACGGTTACCAAATGGGAATTGTTTGTTTACACAACAGCATAATTCTTAAATTAAAAAACATTATGTCTATAACTGATTACATTGGAAAAAAAATACTGGGATTATGTGAAGCTATTCCTTTATGTAGTATAGTGTAGTGTTTAGTAGTCCCACAATGAATCAAGCAATTTAAATGCACTATTGTCTGCTTTAAAAACTTAAGGGATGCATATAATATTTTTATGACCAAATGCACATCAAGGTGGGAGAAACCTTATAGTTTCCATGATTCACGCCCAGAAAGTGGACGCACACATATACACCTTTGAAGACTTGCGCCAATCTGGCACCTGCGCCTTGAGAGACAGGACAGGGGAGGTAAAAGGTGTTCTAACATTGTCTGAGTGCAGTAAAGGCGTGTTTATGCAAATCTGGCTCATGTAGTCCTGCAGAAATACACATAGACGCCTGTTGAGAGGGGTTGGGTACGCTTGATCGATGCAGAAAAATCCAACATCGACAAACCCTACAAATAAAATCCGAATTTCTGGAAAAGCGATTAGAAAATAAACAGACTTACCTTGAAGCCAACGCTGGAGATCTCCAATTGGATCATCATGCTGACAGCTAGTTATTCTGATTGAACAAGTGTTCGGCACTGCAGCTTGACATCATCGCGAGGTCTGTCAATAGAAATTTAAAGTGGCAATGTAGGGTTAAGAGTTCAAACACTTAACCTTAGGGGTCCGCTTTAAATTTCTATTGACAGACGTTAGAGGAACCTCATGTGTTTGACATCTGATTGCTTTACTTGCATTCAGGAGGTCAGAGGACTGGAGTCAGAGTGCCCACCAAGCCAGCGACCACTGGTGGTATTAGAGGGAGGATCGCAAATGCCTATAGACAGGGGCGATGAGTAACATTAAACACGCTAGTAGAATCATCAAGCAGTTCAGAGTGGCGCAGGTGAATTAAAATGTGGTAACCACAGGCTCTAGGAGGGGGTGAATGATATCTTGGTGTCCTGCAATATGCTCTTCATATGTTCCATTGAGTGAACTGTCCATGTTCTGCCAATCAGGGGAAAAAAAGCTCAGGAGGGTCATTTAGTGTTAACCAAGCAAGTAAAATTATTGGGAGTCTAGAAGTTGGACATTTAGTAAATCTAACATTAGTTCTCTAACCTCTGACCAGAAAGTGCATAAATGTCGACAGCTCCAGTAAATGTGTCTAAGTGGACCTGTTTGGCAAGAGTCCGTCCAACAGAATCCGATTGTGGAATGCTAGATGGCATGCAGCCTGGAGGACACTAAATACCAGCAATTAAACATTTTTTAAGCCCGATCTCACACTCTCACTTTATCGCCTGAGGCTCCTTCTGCTGTGCCACAGAAGATACTAAAGCGTGATACATGGTGGCTATAAGCCTCCTGGAATTATAGTGAACAAGGGAGAGGGCCTCTATTAACATTTTGGGGCTGGGAAGAGTTCTGGACATATATTGGCGCTCTAAATGCCCTAGTTGAAAAATGTGAGCAGGCTTCACAACAGAAGATATGAAATGGGGCAATATCTGAGAGGAAATGGATTTTCTTATGGATCCAGGACTCAGAGCTCTCACGATACACACCTGGATGGAAATGTTAGGTCATCAGCAGAAATTACAAGATGTGTGATTTAAAATGACTGTCATTATTTTATAACACAAGGTTATCAGGTTCAGAATCAGATGCAGGTTATCAGGCTCAGAATCAGATGCAGGTTATCAGGTTCAGAACCAGATGCAGGTTATCAGGCTCAGAATCAGATGCAGATTATCAGGCTCAGAATCAGATGCAGATTATCAGGTTTAGAATCAGATGCAGGTTATCAAGCTCAGAATCAGATGCAGGTTATCAGGCTGAGAATCAGATGCAGGTTATCAGGCTCAGAATCAGATGCAGGTTATCAGGTTCCGAATCAGATGCAGGTTATCAGGGTCAGAATCAGATGCAGGTTATCAGGCTGAGAATCAGATGCAGGTTATCAGGTTCAGAATCAGATGCAGGTTATCAGGTTCAGAATCAGATGCAGGTTATCAGGGTCAGAATCAGATGCAGGTTATCAGGGTCAGAATCAGATGCAGGTTATCAGGGTCAGAATCAGATGCAGGTTATCAGGGTCAGAATCAGATGCAGGTTATCAGGGTCAGAATCAGATGCAGGTTATCAGGCTGAGAATCAGATGCAGGTTATCAGGCTGAGAATCAGATGCAGGTTATCAGGCTGAGAATCAGATGCAGGTTATCAGGCTGAGAATCAGATGCAGGTTATCAGGCTCAGAATCAGATGCAGGTTATCAGGCTCAGAATCAGATGCAGATTATCAGGCTCAGAATCAGATGCAGGTTGTCAGGTTCAGAATCAGATGCAGGTTGTCAGGTTCAGAATCAGATGCAGGTTGTCAGGTTCAGAATCAGATGCAGGTTGTCAGGTTCAGAATCAGATGCAGGTTATCAGGCTGAGAATCAGATGCAGGTTATCAGGCTCAGAATCAGATGCGGATTATCAGGCTCAGAATCAGATGCGGATTATCAGGCTCAGAATCAGATGCAGGTTATCAGGCTCAGAATCTGATGCAGATTATCAGGCTCAGAATCAGATGCAGGTTATCAGGTTCCGAATCAGATGCAGGTTATCAGGTTCCGAATCAGATGCAGGTTATCAGGCTTAGAATCAGATGCAGATTATCAGGCTCAGAATCAGATGCAGGTTATCAGGTTCAGAATCAGATGCAGGTTATCAGGTTCAGAATCAGATGCAGGTTATCAGGTTCAGAATTAGATGCAGGTTATCAGGCTGAGAATCAGATGCAGGTTATCAGGTTCCGAATCAGATGCAGGTTATCAGGCTGAGAATCAGATGCAGGTTATCAGGCTGAGAATCAGATGCAGGTTATCAGGCTGAGAATCAGATACAGGTTATCAGGTTCCGAATCAGATGCCGGTTATCAGGCTGAGAATCAGATGCCGGTTATCAGGTTCAGAATCAGATGCAGGTTATCAGGCTCAGAATCAGATGCAGGTTATCAGGTTCAGAATCAGATGCAGGTTATCAGGTTCAGAATCAGATGCAGGTTTTAAAGTTCCGAATCAGATGCAGATTATCAGGTTCCGAATCAGATGCAGGTTATCAGGTTCCAAATCAGATGCAGATTATCAGGTTCAGAATCAGATGCAGGTTATCAGGTTCAGAATCAGATGCAGGTTTTCAGGCTCAGAATCAGATGCAGGTTTTCAGGCTCAGAATCAGATGCAGGTTATCAGGTTCAGAATCAGATGCAGGTTATCAGGTTCAGAATCAGATGCAGGTTATCAGGTTCAGAATCAGATGCAGGTTATCAGGTTCCGAATCAGATGCAGGTTATCAGGTTCAGAACACACCACATCACATCCAGAATGGATGTGGAGCAGCTGAACACCAGAGAGATGTACAACCAGATGTCAGCAGCAAACAGAACAGGTTGTATAAATGGTAAAGATACAGCTTTCTCGGGACACCACCTCAGCCAGGAATGGAGTGCTGAGTATTTTAGCAGTCAGGCATATAATATAAGGTGCACATTTTATCTCTGGGCCTCCTCCCAATGCAAATGAATCCAGATAATGATGTACACAATTGAAGTTCTTTGAAGAACCTTAGTGGGACACCGGAAGCGTTTTGAAAGGCATAGAGGAGCTGAAGCAATACATTTTTTTTTCCACAGCGTAAATCTGCCCAGTGCAAGATTTGTAGAGTTAGTTCCAAGCTTATTATTCAACGTTACGTGCTTCAGACAGCAACCTACCTCACAGTATCCCATTATCCTGACATGGACAAAACCTATGTGTGAATGTTAGTAATGCAGTAGGGATCGGTAACACAGGATGGTGATGTCAAATTTTGTTAACTAAAGTTTACTAGTACTGACAGCTGTTCATACATCTAAGTACAAAATGATATTACCTTTATTATTTATTTGAAATCACAAGCATGTATATTATACCTATTGCCAACTATGACATTTTGTTGTGTTTTGAGCAATTTAATACAAATCAAAATAATACAAAATAAAGGGTCAGAGGAGTGATTTACACCACTGGTCACATTGACTCTTCTGTACACTCATTATATAAAGCAATTAAGGCAGCAGCCAGCTGGTACAACATTAAGTGTATGTGTCCTTCTGTTAACTTTATGAACAATAAAATGTGTCTCCAAATGGCTCTGTGAAATGTATTCCAATAGAGATGTAGTCACGGCAGATAATGGATTTATGTAACTTATTATAGCCATATATAGCCAACAATATTCAAACACAATTTCTGAGGGCTGCTGGATAGACCTCTCTAGACACATTAGAAGACGATGTGTGTAGTGTATATTGTGTATATATATATATATTATATATGTGATACCATGCATGTTAGAGTTACAAAATAGTGACACAGCGCCATTTAAGAAGACCACAGCATACATGGCTGCAATGTCTGACCCTAAAAATGTGCTTTCTTCCCCATTAAAAGCCCACTTTCCTATAGTGTAACAGTTACACTGTAACTGTGCTACTGGTGTTTGGTTGTCCCCAGGGCCGGATTAACCATAGGGCTAATTGGGCTACAGCCCAGGGGCTTATGGCATCCAGCGGGCCCTTGAAAGTGCTCAGCAGCAGTATTGATCGGTCAGGGGCGGCTGAGCACTTTCCCTGCAGTACTTCCCCGGCGCGCTGTAGTCTCCTTACTGAGGAGATCTCGTGAGTCTCACTCTCACTCGATCTCCTCAGTAAAGAGCATACAGCGCGCCGGGGAAGGAGGTAAGTGCCGGGGTGGGGGACGACTGCGCAAGCAGCTCGGATCACGGGAGGGGGGGGGGGGCCTTCACCTGGGAACGGAGGCCCCCTTAGCCCAGGGGCCTCCATTCCCTTAATCCGGCCCTGGTTGTCCCCAAGTCTTTTGCATCTACCCACCTCAGATTACTAACAGTATTAAGATGGGATTGAAAAAAACAGATGAGAGAACAAAGAAAGTCGAACATGCTGAGGTCAATAATGTCATATAAAGGTCAGGTACCAATTTGCAAAGACAGAAGAGTATTCAAGAATCAGGCAGTTGAAGGTAGAAAATATTTTAAATAATAGAAAGATATACAAACATTCTAGGAGCCTCATTTGTGAACTGCAAGCAAAGTGCAACATGGATTTACAAAGTGAGACCAGTTCTGGGGGTAAATGTATCAAGCTGAGAGTTTTCCGGCAGGTTTAAAAAGTGGAGATGTTGCCTATAGCAACCAATCAGATTCTAGCTATCATTTTGTAGAATGTACTAAATAAATGACAACTAGTGTCTGATTGGTTTTTCAACCCGCCAAAAAACTCTCAGCTTGATACATTTACCCCCTGATCTGGAGCAAAAATCAGGTCCTTTTGCAGAGTGAAAACGGCAGTATGGAGCTCCACACAGCAAGGGGTGCCCCTAAAAATATACCATCTCCACCCTTTATCTCATTGTAATAAACATACTCCACGAATTGAAACCTCATCTTTGCACTGCTCCAAAAAACGAGGAGCTCCAATGCCCCTTTATAACAAAAAATGTCCTCCATCTGCCCCAACTCCTACTTTTATGGGTCAACATTCAGCACAATAATGTTCCACTTGTCTATTTAATGTGTGTGATTGTTGTGCTTTTGGAGCAATCTTCCCTAAATGCATTACCTGTTACATAGCAAAGCTTAAATATAGATGTTGTTATGCAAAATACTGCATTAGTCTTTATCTGTCTTTTTAGCCATGGCGGCAGTTTTGCAAATTCCCAAGCAATGCAACACCCCAAATCCCTGTATGCAAAATATGGTGCACAATATAAAATTCAGTGATAGTGTATTATGTAAATAGTGTTCTGAGAGTACAAAATGTAAATAGATACAAACTGCACTTCTATCTGATAGACACCAATATTCTTGTGAACCTCTAGAGGCAATAGTCCTGCCCTAACCAGACCAGGCGCTGGTCTTCAATATGGACATTTGTGTTCCACCTGATCTAGTGGAATCCAGGCCAGCTTGTCTAGCGATGGGTCTAACTGACAATTTGGGGAGAGGGGCATGCTGCCTGTTTATATTATTATTATTATTATTTTATTGTAATAAATAAATAAAATATAGTGTGAGTCCTGCAAAACCAGAATCCTCGCTAGTCCTAAACTAGTTCTGTTGGAGAGCGTCTGATCCAGTAATTGCTCCAGAGCCAGCTCCCATAAGGAACAATAATATAGCAGGCATGTTCCAGTAATAGATTATTGCTGGTCACCACTGCTCTGTAAACAGGGACAAATGTCAGGGAGACTCCCTGCAATAGGGGTGATCTCCCTCACTCCCTGAAGAGTCTGGCATTCTCCCTGATGCTGAGCCAGTACAAGACATGGTTGGCTTCACCACCTGTGGCATGATGACACAGTTCAGTAATTGTGTCCTATGTCCATGTATTGATGCCTATGAAGGTGGCCATTTTCATGGAGACCAAGATTTAATCAAAGACTGACAGGTAAGACAACATGACTTCAGTAATGGAGACAGAAATGTAATAGACACTTCAGTCTCTAGAGATTCAATAGCTCCCTTTCTTTAATGCATAGTTGCCTACTCTCCCGGAATGTCCGGGAGACTCTCACGTTTCTGGGAGACCTCCCAGGAGAGCAGGGCAACCTCCCAGTTCTCACCCCCGCAATAGATAAGTGGCAGGGGCGGGGCTTCATTACAAAGATATTGCGTCATCATGCCCCACCCCCGCCTCCCTCGAGATCTTCCTGAAACCAACGAGGAAAAGTTGGCAAGTATGGTGTAAGATGTCCAGCACATTTTTCGCTGGTAAGCACATACGCTCTGCACACTGCTGCACAGTAAAATTAGTATTTTTACTGCATCATATTGCAGTAACACCAGTGCAAAGTGTTTTTACTGGGGAAATTCCAAAAACTAGCAGAAGGGTGTGTTCCTTGTTATGCACTAGGGGGCAGTTAGGCACATTTGTGAAAAATAAAGAACTCCATATGCATATATATTCTGTGATTTGTAAATGCTTTTTCCATGTGCATGTGGAACAGAATGGATTACTGTATTATTAAATATAGTACAGAGAAAAAGGTTGTTTTGGAGCAAGTGTCAATGTTTTGGATAGATTACAAGCCGATGTCTAACAAAGATCACCTTTCTATAAAAAATGTTTTCATGTTGCTCGTTAAATCAGGCTTGTAATTACCTTGCTGTGAAGTTTCACATGTTGCATATTCTACATATCATTCCCAACTCACATACATATTTTATGTATGGGAATGATATATGCATATTACATGTAGTTAAGCTGAGCTCAGTATAAATGCAACAACGCATCCTAAGGAAACACAAACCACACCTTGGTCGTCTAGATGCAAACAAACCACACCCAAATCCTGCCCACATCACCGCAAAGCCACACCCCTTTAAGGGTTCGTGAATGTGAACGGTCCCGCCAAAATAGACACTATTGGGAAGTATGTGCTGGAAACAGACACTTTGTAGATTCCTTCCCTCTGCTAGTGAAGAGCTACAATACTATGTAACTAGCAGCTTCAATGCACTTCTGACCAACGAAAAGTGCAACTCAACAAAACTTTACAGTAGTCTCTTTGGTTTTCTTTTTATTTAAGACAAAATTATGTCTAGGGTTGTATGAAGCCCTAGAAAATCTGTTTGTTGCGATTTGGATGAATTTCGAATAACAAATTTCAAATTGGGACTTTAAATTTCTGATTCCAAATCATGATTTGCTTTGAATAGCTCTGATTAGCTGCATCCCAGAACTAATTCACCCTGTTCACTTTATTGCTATCTATTTTAGAACTCTAGGAAGTGTGCTTAAGTGTTACATTTTAGGGTGATTGTTTAGTGTTGCATATAAAGTAGGTACAGTGTTCCTTGACAAATAGCCGCTAAGTACTTGACATCTAGTTTGATGTGTCCCTCCCTTAGGATGTAAGCTCTTATGAGCAGGGCCCTCTTCCCTCCTGTCTCTATACCTACTCTTCTTCTCCAACTTCTCTACAACAGCCATGCCTAGAGTTTCCGAAGTCTTGGTATTATTTGTTTACTGTTCTCTATTGTTTCATCCTGTATTGTATACTGTTTGGTATATGTTCGGCCCTGCGGAAATCTTGTGGCGCCTAATAAATAAAGGATAATAATAATAATAATAATAATAAAGTGAGTCATAGCAGCTCGTGTTACACCAAAATAAAAGGGTCACCAGACAGTGAGTGGACCAATAGTAAATCCCAAATAACGACCACCCCTGTCTTAGAACATTCTAGGAAGTATATACATGTGATATGTGTGGATCTTTGCTGATTGGCTCCTTAGCGTTGCATGCCCATTATTATACACATTCCCCAGGGAGTAGAAATTATTTGGCAAATTTTGGGAGAATCTGGGTTGACATGGGGGCTTAGTGGTTAGCACTTCTGCCTTACAGCACTGGGTCATGAGTTCGATTCCCGATCATGGCATGTGTGGAGTGTGTATGTTCTCCCCATGTTTGCGTGGGTTTCCTCCGGGTGCTCCGGTTTCCTCCCACACTCCAAAAACATACTAGTGGGTTAATTGGCTGCTATTAAATTTACCTTAGTCTCTCTCGGTCTGTGTGTGTATGTTAGGAAATTTAGACTGTAGACTCCAATGGGGCAGGGACTGATATCAGTGAGTGCTCTGTACAGCGCTGCAGAGATAGTGGCGCTATATAAATAGCTGATGATGATGACTCATAAATTGTTGAGATGAACTTCAGAATAGGCCAAATCAATTTGACCATGTAAAGTGATATTCTCTCCATTTGTCACTTAGCTCTTTATATTTTAATAACTGTAATGTTTCAGCTGTTCATTTCATAGTCTCAGGTGATCTTTAAATTTACATCTTGAACGCTGTGTGTGTCTCTCAGGTGCTTACACCACAGATCACTCAGACAAAGTCTTTGAGCAGGTGGGAAAAAAATTTGCATTCCTTGTGAAGGTTCCAGTTCATTTATCATTTTCAAGATCCCTTTCACAGGACTTTTTAGGATTCTGCTGCCGTGTCTCGTATTCTTGTATCCTGTGAAAAGTTAATCTTCAAACTGAAAAATTAAAAAATGAAATAAAACAAACTATTTTGTTTACAGCATCTATACACCATGATGGTCTCTATTTTACTAGTGTTATTATTGCATGCAAATTTGTTATTAGTGAAGTAATTAGCATTACATAATGCTGATATAGAGCGTAATGCTCATGTATCTTTATTGTAACTATTTTTATTATACTAGTGTACATTAAGCAGTTGCTTTAGACCTCTAGGCGTTAAAAGTATTACCGTTATTAGGATAATACTAAGCCGGATTTCAGCTCGGAGCTCGCTGAGCCACGAGCTGAAATACAGCTAGAAAAGTACCGTAATAACGTTATTTACGTGCACTATTACCGTAATGACGGTAATAGTGCGCGCGCCGCGTTACTTTAGGAAGTAACGCCAACAATTGAATATGCCCCTATGTCTTTGTTAGTCATTAAGGACAAAAGAGGACCTATGTAGAGTAGAAGATTGGGATGGGGGTAATTCCTCTGATTTACATCCAAACTTTCCCCAGCTATGTTCCCATCCCCATAAAAGTCACTTTGCCAATCCCATTACTCAATTACACTGCCAATCCTTTTACTATTTAAATTTCTGGTGCTATATAAATAAATGTTGATGATGTTGATGATGATAATATTGCCAGTCCCACAACTAGCCCTATTGTCGGTCATACTGCCTGTCCAAATGCCCTGCCGCGTAGCCAGTCCCATTGTAAGCCCAACTACCAACAACATTATTAGTTCCATTATCAACTATATTACCACTCCAATTGCTTGGCAGTCCCAAACATTTACATATTCACCTAGAGCATGTATCCATTGGGCATATAGTTTATTTGTGCCCCCCCCAGCCAAGTGTATTTTTTTTCTATCTGTGGGATTCCAGCTGAGATCTGCTTCTTGCCATCACTTCTTGCTGAGTTCTATCAACTGAGCAGTAAGGACTTAAGAGCCATGAATAGGGTATTCACCTACCCATAACCACGCAATCCATTAGCTGCAAGCAGAATGCATGAGGACATGTACAAACTGTGCAGGGCAGTAATTTTGTTGAAACTTGCCAGGCTTGGCCAGTTTAATCTAAGGTTTAGTTGCTAAAGTAAGTGTTAGTGACAAGCTGAGTCACATGCAGTCAATGGCGGACTGGGTCTAAAAATATTGGTTGCCAAGAGACAAAGGGGGCCCACCCACAACTATAAGGCTATCATCATCATCACCATTTATTTATATAGCGCCACTAATTCCGCAGCGCTGTACAGAGAACTCATTCACATCAGTCCCTGCCCCATTGGAGCTTACAGTCTAAATTCCCTAACATACAGAAACAGACACAGAGAGACTAGGGAAAATTTTGATAGCAGCCAATTAACCTACTAGTATGTTTTTGGAGTATGGGAGGAAACCGGAGCACCCAGAGGAAACGCACGCAAACACGGGGAGAACATACAAACTTCACACAGATAAGGCCGTGGTCAGGGAATTGAACTCATGACCCAAGCGCTGTGAGGCAGAAGTGCTAACCACTTAGCCTCAAAATAAATATTTGTTTTAGTACTTACAGTATACATATATTGTACATATTACTGGCCGTACACAGTAGATACTAAGTGTAAATACAATTTGTTATAATTGTATTTTTTTTTATTTTAAATAAATGGTGGATATTTTTAAATAGTTTACTTGTACTGAACATTTTACACATTAACAGGTAGTTCCAAAAAAGTATTTCAGGAAATCCACTATGTTAAGAGCAATCATTTGAATTCACTAGATGATTGTGTGAATCTGTCAATAATTGCTTCTACATCCAATTCATCTAATAATTCCTTTTCATTATATAGCAAGTATGATTCCAAGTTCTCAAACAGTGAATTTTTTAGTCTTGTCTTTATGATCTTTAGCTTTGAAAATGTCCTCTTACATTGGACTTGAATAACTGATAGTGTGCAGATTGCTTTTATCAAATTCATAAAGGTTATCCTATGTCTTGTCATGAAGTCTGTTGGGTGCCAGAATTTTTAGTACACACGATGGACATGTGCTACAAATTTTACACTTGTTGCAACTGGAATCCATATTCTCACCATCATTATGCAATCGCTTTAATACATCAAAGTTTGAAGCAAATGACAACAATTCCAATATTACTTGATTCTTGCTGATTTGTGGAGACAGCTTAATAATACCTTCCAATGCTTCATCTTCAAGGCCCTTCTCTGAAATAGTTCTAAACATTGCTGGGTCCAAGCAGGATAAATCTTTATACAACTTTTTGTATTGTACAGAGTGTGAATCTAGTGACTGGACAATGTGATCCTGTCACTCACCGGACCGTGAGTGCCTCTTCTCCTGTTATTATGAACCGTGGCCGTCCGCCATCCTGATGGTCTGCGCATGCGCAGCCTCTATGAACCCTTCAGACCTGTTGCTTTTAGTTAATTGGCTGATCAGGCAACACTCCCTATTTAAAGCACCTGTGGTCATTACCTCGTTGCCTGATCTTGGAGTCTCATTCCCTGTGAGTCTCTGAAGGTGTTCCTGTGTTTCTCCTCGTGTCTTCAGTTCCAGCTGATTCCTCTCTATTGCATTGCCAGTTACCAGACCGCTTCAACTTGCCGGTCTCCAGACCGCTTCAACTCTCCTGTGTTTTATCGTGTCTTCAGTTCCAGCTGATTCCTGACTATTGCATTGCTGGTTTCCAGACCGCTTCAACTCTCCTGTGTTTCATCGTGTCTTCAGTTCCAGCTGATTCCTGACTATTGCATTGCCGGTTTCCAGACCGCTTCAACTCTCCTGTGTTTCATCGTGTCTTCAGTCCCAGCTGATTCCTGACTATTGCATTGCCGGTTTCCAGACCGCTTCAACTCTCCTGTGTTTCATCGTGTCTTCAGTCCCAGCTGATTCCTGACTATTGCATTGCCTTTTCCAGACCGCCTCTACTCTCCTGTGTTTCATCGTGTCTTCAGTTCCTGCTGATTTCTGCATGAATCATCATTGCTCCACTCGTGTCAAGTTTTCTGCCTGTGTGCTACACAGACACGGATTACCGCTACCACTCTCCTGTGGCCTCTACTCGTGTCGGCGTTCAGCCGCTCAGCTATCCCTGTGTTTCTCTCGTGACAGCCTGCTCAACTGAATCGCGGTATGCTTACCTTCTATTGACTTTACTAGTTTATTGCATATCCGCTTGGACTGTGTCCTGCTCATCTACGGAGTCCTTATCTCTCGAAGTTATAGATGCTATTGACTTTGTCTCATTTGACCTGGATCTTAGTAGTGACTTTGTATCTCTCAAGCAGCGCTTGTCATTTGCTATTGTATCGTGTATACCATTTGGAATCAAGTTCCTTGTGCTCTCCGTGTTACCTTCTATGTTCCACTCATCTACACTAGTGCCTATCCTCACCTATAGCAGTGGTACAACTTGCTGAACGCAGACCACTGACTCCCAGTTTCCTATTGGCACCAGTTACAAGTTTCCTCTCTATAAGCAGTGGTACAACTTGCTGTACGCAGACCACTGACTTCCCCGTTACCTACTTGCACCTGGAACCAGTCCCATCACTACTAGCAGTGGTACAACTTGCTGTACGCAGACCACTGACTTCACTACCTCCTATCTACTCCTGGACAACTCCTCTCACTATAGCAGTGGTACAACTTGCTGTACGCAGACCACTGACTTTCCTCACGTCTTCACGTCCATCAAGATCCTCGTGTTCATATTGTCTAATCCATAACCAGTTGCTGCTAGTCATAGACTTTCCTTTAGCATCCTCTCACCATCTGCTGATTCTCCTGTTCCGCTAGTCACCCTGCTATCAGAGGACCGCTGTGTGTATACACTACTCTGGTAAGACTGCATCTGGTGATATCCTGGGCAAAGACTCCTAGTGCCCGTGACAGATCCTTTATTAGGTTAAACACATTTACCCGAAAATCATCTAGAAAATCTGAGGAATTTTCTTCATCATCTATAGGCACATCTGCCATTCTTTTCTTCCCACTCTGCCTCTTAACTGGCAATGTTGTTTCCAATGTTTCCAATGTTGATTTTCATCCATGTTCAACTGAGAAATATTGTCAATACATTTATAAATTCCAATGCCTTGCTGTGAACGTTGTGAATTGTTCTTGTCTGTTCCTTCAACTTTATCTACTAAACTCCATGCAGTAAACATATATAAACCACTTGTTTGTAAATAACTTAATAACAGTGCTGTAGTTTCAAATATATACAAGTAACTAAATACTGTCAATATTGTTTCAAACTTTAGAAGACTTTGAAGCAAAACATTTGCTTCTTGTTTTGTTTTTGCATCAAACTTTTCTGAATTGTCTGTCATTAATAGATGTGTCAATATAGTTACAAAAGTACTGACAGCGGCATCATCAAAACGTCCAAATATAGTTGTTGCTGCATTGGATTTTCCAGACCATCTTGTCTCACCAATTAGCTTTAATTGTTTCAATTTTTTCTTGTCCTAGATGCTTTCCAACAACTTCTATCCATACAGCCATTCTCTTGTATGATGTTTTCACAAAAGTTGCTAAATTCTGTGGCAACTTGAAAAATGAACCTGCAGGCACGCAACATTTTGTTGTTTCAGTTATCACCAATTTCAAGACATTAAGTTCTTATTATTGTGTTTCTGTATTCTACATTTTGTTTGTAAACTGTTGTAGCGTATTGTAGCAAATTTCTTCAGTACGGTAGCGAGGTCCATTGTGTATTTCTGCAAGAAATACATAATGGACCTCGCCACAAAAACTCATTAATGGAAATATGTTTTATAGATGCATCTATTGTAAAAACAATTTTAACAATCAGTAATTTTAACTGTAGAGCAAATATAAACAGTATCATTATTTATTGAACTTGCAATATGCGTATATGTTATTATTTGAGACTGCAGCTTACATATATTTAGTACTTGGTATTTTTGTACTAATTTTATAGAATGAAAGAAAATACATTATAATTAAATTAAAGGGCATATGGCCACAGTACAATAATGCACAGTACAATACACAACAAGCACAAGTTGAAGAGCTGACAAAGCACACTCAAACTGAGGTGACTCAATTAAAAATATTTGCTGTCTTTGCAATGTATGCAATAGCTTGATACAAAGTTGACTCCGGCTGCACGGATTCCCAGCTAAGCATCATTGCGCAATCGCAACAGTAAAGATCCGAGCCTATATAACGTTTATTTCAGCCTCACATAACCCAAATCAGAATTAATTTACAGAGACGAGTTATTTATTATATTCTTAAATCTAAAGTAACCTTGACAAATGATTTTATTAAAACAGTAATACAACGTAAATTTTAGTTGCATACAGTAATAATATTGGAACTTCTAATATATATTTTCAAGCTACTAAAATGTAATTAACATTTTTAACATATTATCTAATGTTTAAGGGGAAGGGCACTTCATCAGGGGCCCACAGGGCCTATTTCACATACTTGCCAACTTATGGCAAGTATGATCCGGGAGATGCAAGGGAAGGTGGGCGTGCAGGGGGCGAGGCTCTAAAAATGGCGTCATTTTGACCCCACCCCGTGACGTAATGATGCAAAACGTATCATTTTACAGCGGGGGTGGGGCCAAATGCCGCGATCCACGGTGAATAGCGATTTGGACTAAATTCTGCCCGATGCGGGAGAATACTCTCCCGGGAGTCCGTGAGACTCACCCAAAATGCGGGAGTCTCCCGTACATTCCGGGAGAGTTGGCAAGTATGGCCTATTTGACATCGGACAAGCTGACATCGTGGCCAGTCCACGTGCTGCCTGTGGTCTCCCGCTTCTAGCCGAAACAGCGCTCCTGAAAATGAGGCACACCTGTATGTTACTCCATACAGAGGAATTCTTTCACTCCGCTCAACTCCTCAACTTTCTCTCCTGTCTGTGCAAACTGCTGCTCTTCTGTTAATGTGCCTTTGCTAATATCAAGGCACATAGCGGTCGAAGCCTGTATTTGAGCTGCAGAGCGGCCAATATGTGCTTCGTAAGTGATCTTTGTCGCTCTCTACTAATAGTAATGTCAGAGATTGATAGAGATAAGGATATCTCCCATAACTCTTGATACAAAGATTCACACCACTGATGTTTTATCTCTAAACATATATTAATTGGTAGCTTATTTACAATTCATGAACATCTATGGCATCAGGAAAAGAATGTTTTCCTTTAAATTGCATTAGAATGTTAGGATGATATAAGTAATTAACTAGCTCCCTACAACATGATCCAACAATGTGTTGCTATGGCTTCAGTAGCGAAGGACTTCTGCTTTGCAGGCTAAACTGATTAAAAATAAATTACTCCCTCTGGAAAAAAAATTACCATGGGCTAGAAGTGAAAGGAGCTTGTTTACTGAATATATTAAAAAGCAATTCCCTAATTGGACAACACATTTCTGCAATGTTTTCTGTGACAGTATCAGCACGCCGTTGTTCCATGTCGTCTGGCTGAACAAAGGTCTTACTACATATCATAGACATTATCAATGACTTGCAAATGTAGATTTCACAATATAGCAGAAAAAGGGGTTCACAAACTATCTGTATTTTAATTAATTTTTAAGCTCTTTTAATGACATTATTTTTAGATTTTTAAAAGGCTCTGGTGTTTTGGGGAATAAGCAGTGCTGTAAAAACATTGTCAATCACGTGCACTCTTGGGAATGAAAGTCATGCAAGAGTTAGACATGTTGGGATATGATTTGCCTGTAGCATGTGGTGAGTTTATGGAAAAAATAGAGCCCCAGAACGATAGTCTCATGCACATCCAAGAAAGATGATGAGCTTGGCAAAGGTATATCATGTACTATTCTCATTTATGGAACCGGACAGAGAAGAAGAAGGAAAAGGAGTGGGAGACTAGCAGATATAAAAATGGGAGAGTAACACAAAATGAGCAGGGGAAGGTAAATTATTACTGCTAAACCACATAACAAGGACTCTAATGTTCCCTCAGTTCTCCCAATTGACTGAACGGTGCGGGTTCATTATGGGACAGTTCCACCAATACTTACAAATCAAACATTATCACCAACAGGTTAAGGCTCAGTTATCTGTATTGGAGAACTTATGATTATCGGGACCATCCTCAAAAGGTCTAATCTAAACGCTATACAATGCCCTACTTCCTACCTCCACGGAGGCCAAGGACCATTTTCAGACACAGTGGGAGGCAGATTTGGGAACATCCCTAGATCCAGAAGAATGGTCAGACATCTATGAATGGACAGCACATTGCTCCATAAATGTCCGTATCAAAGAAAATGCCAATAAATTGCTGCATAGATGGTACTATGTCCCCTCTAGGCTCCATATTATATACCCTCAAACAAGTCCAACATGTTGGAGAGACTGCGACCACACTGGCACCTTCATACACACATGGTGGGACTGTCCCAAACTGAGCCCGTTCTGGACAGAAGTTCTCGAATTGGCAACGGCTGTCCTCGATAATCCTGTGCCCTCCGATCCTAAGCACGTATTACTGCCTCTACCTCTCCCAGACCTTCCAACACACACCCATAAGCTTCTTCGGCACATAATTAGCACAGCTACCTGTCAAATAGCTGCCCACTGGAAGAACCCCGTTCCCCCAATGCTCCAGATGGTCTGTGGTCGGATCTGGCACACTTATCAGATGGAACACATCACCAGCGTGCTTAGGGGCTCCTCCGTGTCCTTCAACAAAGTCTGGTCTCCCAGGGATTCATATTACAACCAACCTCTGCTTCAATACTAGCTGAACCCGATTCGTTACTGGAAATACCAGATTGAATTATTATCTTCTGCTAAAAACATAAAAGTGTGAATTCCTCCTCCCTTCCCCTAACCCTCCCAATCTGTTCTTTCCCCTTCCCCCATTTTGCCTTGTACCACCCCCTTACCCCCTCTTCTTTATCTTCTCCCCCTTATTTGTATAATTTAAAACAAAATAACATCTTCATGGTACCATGCTCATATGAAGCTGAATTTGTTTTGTAAAAGCTCTGTGAGAGAGTGTCATACACACTGTTAAATTTGTATGTGCATTTGTCATCTTACTATTGTACCTTTCTAGAGTTTTTATATTTTGTAATACTGTTCAAGATAAGATGTTACTAATAAAACGTATTTGAAAATAAAATAAAATGGGAGAGTAAGAGTGGATAGTTGAAAGAGAAGGAAAGAATCCCCCAAAAAACACTTTCACCGAAAATGTAAGAATGGCCAGATTGGCAGGTGGCTAAAATTGAGAAGGGATTATGGCATCTACAGAACTGGCAGACATACAGACGGAGTAGCTTTTCTGGCAGTTGTTTTCACTGTGGTCCGTGACATAGTAGATGATATAGATGGCATAATTCTTGTCTTTTATTGGAATCCACGCAAGTGTATTAAAATTCTCTCTCTAGTGGGGACCTGTATTTTCCCCTTGAGTAACGGCAATTTGTTACAAACCTGAAGTGAATTTAACATGTTCTAAGCTGTGTAGGATCCATTAAATTATGAGCAGATTTTACATACCAACAATACAATGCTTTGTACAACAGGAGCACTGAATGATGGGAGAACGGAGGATACCCTCCAGGGGGGTAATGGTTGGGGGAAAATGGCAAAGTACCCGATACATTGCTATTATCACTACATCATCTTGTAATTAATTATGAAAAAGCTTTACAGGTTGTCTTTTTGCTATTTGATATTACAGAGTATTTTGGTTTGATCAGTGGGAGGAATTCCCAAATAAATGTAATTTTATTCCATGATGCTACAAATTCATGCTTAAAAAATGCTAAAGGGGTGAATAATTTTTAGAGCTACTATATATATAAAGAAGGAAGAGAAATATACCAGTATTATAAGTAGGTACATAAAACAACTTCATTACATTATTTTCATAAGAGCACTAGCAATAAATTCATAAAGCATATTGTACTATTTATAGTGAGGGGGGGGGAAAAAACAGAACATTCCAATGCTACTTCTGAATCCAACTGACAAAATTAAAGTTAAACCAACCATTTGGAGAGAAATATTTAGGTAGCATCTGCTACCAAACTCACGTACCTCCACTACCCTGATGTAGCTGTGATGTGAGTAGAGGGGAGCAGAGATGTCATCTGCTATTAACAACCATTTCTCAGGCCTAAAGCATTTCAAGGTCTCAAGAAAATGTGTGATCAGTAATCGCTTTAAAGCTGACGAATGAGTTTTTGAAGTTTGTATTAAAAAAAAAATTGTCTCTGCTTTCTTTAAAAAAAAACTATTTTAAAATGTTGTTTTTTGAAACAAAAAATATGTATTGAAAAATAAAAAATAGGCACAAACGGGAACATTTGGTACATTTGTACCTATAAGTGATAGAAAACTACACTACTAAAGATTAAGTAAGTTTATTTGAGACAAAAGGTGCATAGTGTCACATCTGGACTACACTCGGGCACACCAATGACATACATAAAATAAAAATATCATAATTATGGACATATATATATAGATCTCTTGATCGATTGATTTGAGAGCACCTGCTAACTATGTGCAGGTCTGTGCTAGTAGCATATGCGACTAGTTTACAGTAGGCATCACATACACTTACACCCATGTTTGCAATCGTTTGTTTTGTTTTCAAAAGACGTATTCACTATTAGGCATCAATAAAACTTCAAAAAGTTCTCTAATACAGAAGACAAAACCCCAATGAAAAAAGGCTTAAACACGCACACCAAAGCACCTATCAGTGTCAGTGAAGCATTTGCAAACAGCCAATCACAGCGGTGGTAGTCTTTTCACCGACTACCACCAACCCGATACTACTTACTCTGACAAGGATTACTCGACTGATTATATAACAGGGCGGCAGCTGTAAATGACGTAAATTTAAAACCCGACAGTATTATTTATGCTCTTAAAGGGATAATTTAAGGAGGCGCTGCCTCTATAATTTAAAAACCTTACTAAAATACATTGTGGACCCGGCCCCTCCTTAAATTATCCCTTTAAAAGCATAAATTATACTGTCGGGTTTAATGGTTACATCATTTACAGCTGCCGCCCTGTTATATGATCGGAATTCTCACAAATCACTATAATAAACATTCGGCTTCACAAGTATGTTGGAACGTGATGGTTGGGTAATCCTTGTTGGGGTAAGTAGTATCGGGTTTATCGTGCTCAGTTTAACGTACCTCACCCAATCACAAATGGTTCCCTAAGCTGGCGGTAGTCATTATCATCTTCCGCTATTTGCACCTACCCCTGAACACCCACAATTAATACGGCTTGTACAAATATATAAGTGTCTGGAACAGTTACTGTACTGGGCCTATGGTAGAACGATTCTTCCATCCTGTCCAGCGTCTACAGGCGCAAGGGGTGTAAGTGCCAGAATCACGAAAATCTGGACATGCGCATAACGACTTCACTGAAAATACGCTGTGCAGACTGGTGTCATACTTCTTCTGCATCAGCCCTTATATGTTGAATATACTACTTGTGTGGCAGTGATTCTCCAGGGGTTTTATCCTGAATTTCGGTGCAGTATTCTTGACAATCTACATGTGGTTTGGTGAACTTATATACTGATACTACAAGTTTCTTTGTGACTTATTGTGATTGTGAACGCACCAAGTTTTTTTGGTCCCATTGTTCAGGTCCTAACATGATGTCAGGGGCAAACGCAAGATTTGCAGAGGGGGGTTTCCCACACCACGGCACCAGTGGGCGTGACCAGTATGCATGTGGTCATAGCTATAATTTTAGAGAGTACTTGGCTGCTCTCCAACTCTTCCTATCCCCATAATATACTTGGGCAATGCTGCGTGCACTACTGTTAGGTGCATGCAGCTCTCTCTTTTCGAGCAGAGCTGTGTGAAGCGGGGACAGGGTCCAGCCACCTCATTTATACAGTGCCCCAGGCTTGGAGGGGGGTTTCCAGGCACTAGGAATCCCACCCCCTCGGTTTGCCTATGGGTGTTGGGCCACTCAAACCACATGATGGAAGCAGACCCTAACCTTTTGTTTACAGATGGATATACTAGGGAGAAGGTCCTGTATGCAGAATAAAGCTGTACAGAATATAGAATACAGTGTATTCTATCCTACTAATGACAGTACCTATCTACATATAAATAATGTGTTTGATTTGGATCATACCTTTTAGAAATCCTGTTAAATTGTTAGAATTTGAACTGAAATGTAGATGGGACAAAAATGACTTTCCAAATTATCTCAATAGCCACATTATAGCGAAGCAATTAGGTATCATGAAACCCAACCAATGGTTTAAATGAACCTCTTATCATGGAGCTATGGAATTGTGTCTCATATCAGTGCTTTTTTGGTCTAATTGAGATTCTCATAGACCAAAGTGTTACAGCAAGTAATATTGAGAAAAAGATTCATAACTTGAATAATATTATTACTTTTTATTCAAATGAACCTCTATTTAAAGATGGAAATGGTAGGCAGACTCAATGCATATTTTAGAGGAGGAAATTACTGCCATAAAAAAAATTCAAAATTTTAACTTTTTCTTAAAGCTTTTAGTTATTATTGATTAACATGATCATCATAATTTTCATAAGAGAGATTGGACTAATAAATGTCAATCTTCTGTTTCTGATGACAATCACTGTCCTCTGAATCAATCCTGAAACTTACACTTTTCTGTAATCCTAAGAAATAGAGAGAAGTAATAGCGGCTGACTACTTTGGCTAGTGCGGATAATTTTTCTGAAACTCTACTTTTTCACTCTATTTTGTCATTATTCTTAATAGGGACTAGAGACTGGGCCTATTTACCAAGTTCTGAAAGGAATAGCTTTTCAGAGCTTCACCACGACAGTTAATGCCGTATCCCTTATGGGGAGAGTATTGTAGGAGAGGGAGATCCCTCTCCGGCAAGCTTCATGGAAGCTTCAAAGGAAGAGAAGTATTAGAACACGAGGACATGCGCTGACACTGCAGGGAAGTAAATTACGTCACATAAAGGATAGTGGATAAGTGGAATAGCCTCCCATCAGAGGTGGTAGAGGCTAAAACAGTAGAGCAGTTTGGAATAGAAATAGGAATATCCTTGTATAGAATAAGGGATCAAATAGGATTTACATAACATACATATGTCTTATGTCTGTCTTCCCCACTTGTTGTCTGGGATGATCTGCATGATTTACATGATCAGTGAAGTATTGATATAAAATATATATAACTATAAAAGTTTCTTAATTACAGATACTGTCTGGAATATCTTGAATTTCGGGTAAAGAAGATACCTTAAACATCATACAAAACACAGGCCAATAGCGGTTATCTGCAGTCCCCACCTGACCACATTTTCCACCATGCCGGATAATAATCTCATTGATTTTAATCAGAGTATTATCAGATATTAATAGCTGCTCTTGTTTGGGGAGTACTTGTGTGCACGTAAGACTCAGCTCAGTAAAAATAGCAATAATCGTGCTAAAGTTCATATTGGATTCGTGTTTATACTTAGCGTAGGACTGTCCAGAACGGGAAGACTTTGGCGTGAGTTTGTCAGTTTATTTATATAGATCTAAAAAAAAAAAAATACTAAAAAAATAGGAGGCATTCAAGTTCTTGAAATCAAACATGCACATCCAAGCACCGCACTCCAGTGTAAGACTGACATTACAGAGCAGCAGTGACAGCCTCACAGGTAACAAGCTGCTGGTTGCTTCTTCTCCAGTCAGCGGCCGGCTGTCTGAGCGGGGCTGCAGCTGGGACATTAACAACACTGGATGAGTGACATTATGTCATTCAGTCAGTGTTCCAAGCAGCCCCTAACCAATGGCACATAAAATACACTAACAGAGTGCTTACTGGTAGTTACGTTCAAGAGACGATTGTAATTCACAAGAAAAGATTAGCATTAGATTTCAAACAGTCATTTGCTTTCCTGGTATTGTTAACGACAGGTATAGCAGCCAGTGTTTGTAAAGCATTTCTGAGACACACTGCTGCGAGTCAGGTTCAGCCACGCAGATCACTGTAGTCTGACAGCATATTAGGAACCCCAAATATGACATGACCGTGGAACTTACCGTAATCATAATGTAATTTTATATTTATTATTATTATTACTTTTATTATCGTTCATTTATAGAGAGTTACCATATTAGGCAGCGCTAAGTAAAGAATATTTGATCATCCACATAAGTCGCTGCCCCATTGGAATGTACATCCTAAATCCTCTCCAACACACAAAGTAGGGTCCATTTAACTCATACTTACCTGCTTTTGAAGGCAGCTGTCCGGGAGGGGGGTTCGTCGAGGGGGGGCGTGGCCACGTGTGATGCGCCGTTAGGCTCAGCCCTGTCAATCTTAGGTAATTCTAGCCAATCACAGCAGGGGGCAAGGTCACGAAGGCGCGTTTTGCCCCGCCCCCACCATCTTCAATAACGGGGACTGCTGGATCCGGGATTTTTGCCTGCTCTCTCGGGAGTCCGGGAGAACTTCCAAAAATTCAAGTCTCCCGGACATTCCGGGAGAGTAGGCAACTATGATTTTACTCAGCAGCCAAATATCCTACCAGTATGTTTTTGGACTGTGAGAGAAGACCAGAGCAACATAAACCAAAATTTTTCCACTTTAGACAACTCTGCCTAATTAAACATGCCCTCGCATACAGCATACAATGCGTCCACCTGGTGACCTTCTGTTACCTTAATCTTTGACCCATGGCTCAGTCCACCTATAGTGCTTAATAGAGTTCTATGGAAAAGCTGTGGAGCATTTGTAGTGCATGCTGGGAAAATAAGCAGGAATCATCATGAGCTGGCTCTCGGATTGAGGCAGCAGAGAGAGGGTTCTTGGGGCCGGTGGCTAGTGGTTAGCACTTCTGCCTCACAGCAACCGGGTCATGAGTTCGATTCCTGACCATGGCTTTATCTGTGTGGAGTTTGTATGTTCTCCCCGTGTTTGCGTGGGTTTCCTCCGGGTGCTCCGGTTTCCTCCCACAATCCAAAAACATACTAGTAGGTTAATTGGCTGCAATCAAAATTGACCCTAGTCTGTGTATGTGTGTGTGTTAGGGAATTTAGACTGTAAGCTCCAATGGGGCAGGGACTGATGTGAGCGAGTTCTCTGTACAGCGCTGCGGAACCAGTGGCGCTAAATAAATAAATGATGATGATGATGGGGCCCCCATTTGCTATACATAGGGGACATGTTTAATTAAGGAGAGCTTGTCCAAATATAGACAACTCCTTTAAAAACATCCTATCAATGTTCATTACTCATCACTCTGTACAGACACTGAAACATTGTCAGTCATATAGGACAAAATAAGATGGGGACATTTCCAGGGAGAACACTTCGGAGATAAATATTTAAGCTGTGTCTGTACATTGCATTGTCATCTGTCCCTGATTTGCAAAGACAGATATATATTTAAAAGCAGCTTAAATGTGTATACAATTACTACTGTACCTATGTTGTAATCAAATTAGTAAATAGCAATTTAAACTCTGTATAAGTCAACAAATATATCGATTGGGATAAATTATGCATTTAAAATGGTGCAAAACATCCAACAATCATTAATCTAAACCTTCCTTTTTCACATTATTAGGAAATGTGTTATATAAGAGCGCCCTCTAGTGGTATTAGCTCATCATTTTTCAGTTGAATTTTAAGTGGCTAAAAGCTATTTCTTTGTGATGTAAAGATTATTTCTGTTATAGATAAATGTATGGGAGCTCAACTGTGCTCTTTGGGACTGACGCAGAGTTTGCGTAGCGGATCTTGTGTGAAACCACTGTGCACATGAGCAGAAATTGGGCGCACCAATATGTAGCTATACAGAACTGCGCGATTCTATGTCTTCCATCGTTGCCTGGAGGGGCAGGATGGGGGAGGAAAGGGGCGCCATAACGTGGGCTGAGTACAGTAAAGGCGTGATTACGCAAAGGCAGCTCATGCAGACCTGCAAACACACGCATGGAAGTCTGATAGGGCAGGTGAAAATGCTGCGCAATATATAAAGTCTGAAGTCTCGTTGCCTGTGTGACATAGAGATTGTGTGACATAAACAAGAGGCGTATCTGTTTTCAATGTCCCACATGTCCCCCATACATTTTCCAACCTCTGATCACGTCCCCGTGGTAGACAATTTTCTGGGCAGATAGACTAAAGTCATACTTGTCAACTCTCCCAGAATGTCCGGGAGACTCCCGAAATTCGGGTCAGTCTCACAGACTCCCGGGAGAGCTGGCAAATCTTCCGCATCCCGCTTCTGCCACCACTAAATGAAGCGATTTGCGGTGAATCGCGTCATTTTGGCCCCGCCCCCCGCAACAAAACGTTATTGTCGCGGGACGGGGCCAAAATAACGCAGTTTGCAGCAGGGAGTGTGGCCAAAATAACACAGCTTGCCGCGCCTCGCCCCCTCCCGCCCTCGAGTCACGCCCCTCTCCCGGAAACAGATTTGAGAAAGTAGGTAAGTATGACTAAAGTGTATGCAATTTCTTTACTGTAAATGTGTTCCTTACTTATGTAATCATTTTATATATCAAAGTACAGCTGCAAATTTAATTGTTCTTGAAGGGAACTCATGCAAATTAATACTTAACAGATCTCTTTTACATACTGTTCCTCCTTAAACTGAGTACAGTTGGTGAAATTTGGTTGGTAAATGTAGTAATTCTTGGTCATATAAATTAACCAACCAACTATTCCCAAAGATGAATTATTTTGCTTTTAAGCAAACTGGATAATACACCAAAATGTTAAAGCATAACTAAATATGTAGATCAGTCTTTTCCTCCATTGCAGCAGGTTGCAATATTAGGGAGAGGTGCTTCTCTAATTGAGCAGGCATAGTGTGATTGACAGACTTTCAGCCTTGCTCTGCAGAATCTCAGTTCACTATGTGAATAGGTAGATTCATACACAGTTTAACACTGAACTATAATTGTTATAAAAAAAAAACATCCCCACTCTTTGGCATTGTTCCTGTATCATTTTCTTTGTTATAGAATCAAAATGGGTTTATTTGGGGATCAAAACAAAATAGAAACAATTAGCACACACAAACGTTAATATTCAACGGAGAGACATCTCCGAGTGTTTACCTTCATGTCGTGACTGCAGAATGAGTTCCAATAACAAGAATACTAGAGAAAAATAAACCTCATATAGACTTATGGTAGCTCCACCACTGCATTAAGCTGCTGTCCCACCGAGAACCAGGGTAACCAGGATCCCAAGTGTTCCCATGCTATGCGTTTCAGGGAACACCAACAGGCAATCATGGGGGAGGTGCTCCTTATTTTAGAAAACAGTTATTAACTCCTCAATCTATGATCATGTAAAATGTCAGTAAATGGAAACATGTTAATAAAAAATTATGCTTATATAAAGCTGTACAATGTATACATTTCTACCTCTGAATTCAAGAGTGATAATATCATGCATTGGAAAATGTCAATAGAGATTGAATAATAAAAACAATAAATTAAATTGAAATATAGTTGCAAAACTATAGTAAGTTTCAAGCACAATAAAATGTATTGCTCCTAAAATGCATTCAATCAAATAAATCAATAAAACCATGTAAAAGTATTTAAAGTTAATATTCAAAAGGTTTCAAGTTTACATAATCGCTCCCACAACTATCCTGATTGCAGCTCTCAATGTCATGAAATATTAAAGATGTGGGATCCGCATCATGTACTATTGCAAAATGGGGGTGGGATAATGTATGTTAATGTATAATATTGTAGCTGACATGAAGTCACATCCAATGTGTGGTGGTCTGAATAGAAGCAGTCTGCGTGTGGTTTAGACCAAACAGTGGGTTTGCTAACAAAACCACATAGTCCTTTTCCGTGTGTGCAATGATCATCATTATCATTCTCACCATTTATTTATATAGCGCCACTAATTCCGCAGCGCTGTACAGAGAACTCACTCACATCAGTCCCTGCCCCATTGGGGCTTACAGTCTAAATTCCCTAATATAGACATACACACACACACAGACTAGGGTCAATTTGTTAGCAGCCAATTAACCTACGAGTATGTTTTTTGGAGTGTGGGAGGAAACCGGAGCACCCGGAGGAAACCCACGCAAACACGGGGAGAACATACCAACTACTTACAGATAAGGCCATGGTGGGAAATTGAACTCATGACCCCAGCGCTGTAAGGCAGAAGTGCTAACCACTACGCTACCATGCTGTCCATGATGCATCTGCACTCTCACTTATCCACAGCTTTATTTACAAGACATACTGTATCTTTACATTGCACAAATGCACTTACATGCAACTTTACATCAGCTCCAAAGTGATGAGATCAGAGTGAAATTTCAGGGGCCATCTCTGGGACATGTGTTGTGTCTGGCGAGATGCTATAACAGTCTGGTTAGGTGCATCAAATTCTGTAAAAAGAACCAAATTCTAAAAATGGACATCGAAGCTCCCCTAAAATACTTATCCAAACCCAGCACTATACAGCCTGGGCAAGAATCCACTAAAATAAGGCAGGAAATGAGAGTGGGGTCCCTCTGCTGGAGTGGAAACCCATTGCAGGTTAGACAGTATATAACAGAGAAATACGCTGCATGGGGTGCCCCTGTTATAGTGGGATCAAGCCCAGCCTGCTCAGCACAGGACTGGACCCTCTGTGGGGGGGTCCAGCAAAAAAAAGTGGACTCACTACCAGTGCTTACCAGAACCATGCTGAATGTTGAGAGGTTCCTTTCAGCACCTCTTGGCCGTGGCTAGCGGGATATAATGGACCCCAAGACCTTCACCCATCATACTAATATAGAATAAATAAATAAGTAAATAATAGACACACAGAAGAGTAAAACACTTTAATTTACATAACCACATTCTCCCCTTTATTATAAAATAAAAACCTTCTTTCTTTTTCACCTGTCTTATAATAGTCCAATAGTAAAGTTGCAATCCTGTGAAAATAATGTAAACTAATCCCATAAAATATGACGCAGACTGTCTGTCACAAATGGACTGTGAACTGAATCGACCTAGACAAGCCTTCACCAATCAGCAAGTCATAAATAAATTTGCCAATCACAAAGGTCTAGCAATCTGATTGGCTAGAACATGGGAAACCATGGAAAGAAGTTGCCAGGCCAAGCTGTTTACATGCAATAATGGAAAACATTTAATTTTTAGTGTTCAATTTCAGCAATCTTGCCTCTCAGTAGCTGGTCTTAAATATTTGCCTTTTCTCATGCTGTTGGGCTAAACCACCATTGGACATTTTTTCACTTGTCTACAATCTGAAAACCAACATTGTAGTTTTACCTCAGGCGGTTTAAATTCATGCAGTTTGATGTTCGATTTTGCTGCACAAAACTTCCACACCACATGAAAATAGGAAGCCGCACTTTCATACGTTCCTGCCTATGGCTGAGAACCTGTCAATTCACGACAGTCTTTCAGCAAATAGACTTTTGCATACATTTATTATATATTTTTTATTAAGTTTAATTTATTAATTTAACTGTTTATACTTGACATATTGGATACCAATCAGATAGGCAGATGAAGTATATTGTCAGGGAGCTGTGGTAATATTGTGCAATATACCATATAAAATCTGGGGAAAAGATTTTTCACAGCTAAGAAACTGTATTACTTTGAGTGCAGACATATCTCAGAAATAGGTCAGATCAAGAGGAGCTGTTGTGTCTGTCTTAGAGCCAGCTCTCCGTGGAGTCATATAAAGCAGACATGACAAAAATCATAAAAACTACTCTTCCAAAGTCATGAAGTCACAAAGACTTTCTTTTATAAAGCAAATGAAAACTTTACAAAACCAGCCTTAAAAGGGGCAGAAAAATATAGTCGATTATAGTTATAATATTTTTTTGAGGCAACTGGATGTGTTATAAATGATAATCTGTGACCGACGATCTGAAGTTTGTGAATGTGCGGAATATCTTAATTTTTTAAACTATGAATATGCAAGGATCAAGCCTTATTGGAGCATGACACCATACAACTCAATATAGTCCTGCTGAAGACATCAGAACTGCTAAAACTAATATATATATATATATATATATATATATATATATATATATATATATATATATATATATATTAGTATAATCAGGGGAATAGGTACTATCTCCTTGGGGGAGATACGAATAACAGCAGCAGTAAGCCACACAAGTCCAGAGGTTTCAGGTTAACAGCCACAGCTAGTTAATTCACCAGCTTGCAAACAAAACAAACAAACAAAATCCTAGCCGTCTGGCTTCTAGCTGTACTAGCTGATACATTTGAGCAAGACCCTCTCTCAGGTGTTGGACCTTGTGTCCAAACACAAAGTCAACATATTATTGCTCACCAAAGCAGAGTGTCTCAGGTGGCAACTCAGCTCCTCCCCAGGTCTGAGACAATGGTTGCATATTCTAACTGCTTTTCACAGGCACCTCACAGGTGCATTTCTTGATCAGTCTGTTTAGAGACTGGCAGGCCAGAAGACCCGAACTGGGCCTTATGTATGGTGCCCACCCTGCTCTTTCTCCATACATAGCACCAAGGACCCTTACTATGCTTTGATAGCACAAGGAAATACCCTGTGGGAAACTTTTCCCACACATCTACACATTCTCCCTGGTGTTTTAACGTACACAATGCTGGGAGCCTGGGACATATATCTCTGCCGTTTAGCTTCTGTCCGGTGACTCTGCCACAATATATATATATATATATATATATATATATATATATTATTATTATTATTATTATTACCATTAGTATTATTTCCACTCTTGCCAGCCTCTTTTGTGATGGCGGCTGGACTGCCCATCCACCGCTGCTTGTAGCAAATGGCGCGATGAGACCATGTACAGCTGCTCGTCAGGCTTTCTTGTACGCAGGATACTGCAGGAAACATCGCAGAGGCTCTTTAATGGTGATGGCTGCTTGAGCCAGGGACGCCCATGCTTCTCTCTCTGGCCGCGGCAGAATGGCCCCTTCTACCTCCAGGTGTGAAAGTGGGGACAAGGGGGGCCAAGTTTACCTACTTGTTATGTATAAATGAACAATCCATGAGCTTGGTATATACTAGTCTGATAAACACTGATGCAGAGTGAAGTTGGGCCCCATCAACATCATCAATATTTATTTCTATAGCGCTTTACAATTGGGAACAAAGAGTATTTAAAAAATACTGGGTAATACATACAGACAGAGAGGTAAGAGCAGGCCCGGCGCTCCCATTAGGCAAGGTTAGGCACTTGCCTAGGGCGCCGGGCTTTGGAGGGCGCCTGGAGGGCGCCACAGAACTGGAAATTAATTTTAAAACTGTGCGACGACCGCTGACCATACCTGTCACGGCCGCCGCACAGCATTCAGATGCACGGGGCCTCTCTGCTCCGTCTCCTCCCCTCCACTCACTAGTGTCAGTGAGTGGAGGGGAGGAGACGGAGCAGAGAGGCGGCGGCGGTGAGACAAGGTAAGAAAAGACGGGGTGAGGGGGAGGAGGGAGGAGGGCGCCAATTTTTGCGGGGGGGGGGGGGAGAGGGCGCCGATTTTGCCTAGGGCGCCATGGACGCTAGCACCGGCCCTGGGTAAGAGGGCCCTGCTCACAAGCTTACAATCTATGGGAACATTATATACTAATGTAAACTGAGCTGGAAGTTACCACTATAAAGCAATCCTTGGAACATTGCCATTAATAGCACACAATATATGTTTAATCCGCAGCTAGCGGTGTAAAATGAATTTGGACATAACTCCATTATCCCCAAATGAATAGCATGCAAATATGCACATAACACATACTGATTCATTAGTTACTGAAGTGGAGCAAATTTGAACACAAAGTTGTGAATGATAAATGAATAACATATCAATATCAGGGCATAGTATAATAGGAGCTGTGAGAATAAATGATTAATGTTGTATCTAAATGATTCTGATAATAATAGTGATATATACTTAAGATTATCTCACTGGAAAATAGCTGGAAGGCTTCAAAATAGAATAATGGTTGGATTCATAACAATAATGAGAAGAAATAGTTCTAGCATGTAGCGTTTCAAGTTATATTAGTATTGAAAGTGGTAGAAGTGGGGCGGTGTGTGCCTGTGTGATATACCCCCACTTCTCTCCACTTACTTTGAAGCTGTCAGTTTCACAGACATTGTTGCACCAGCACAAGAAAAAATGCTTTGGTCTTTCTTTTATCACAAATGCATAGCCCCCAACATTTGGGTAGGCGGCATCGGGACCCTGGGCATGGCAACATCAAGATGGAATGTGGACATGTCAAGATGGGGGGAGATCATGTCACACAAATCTTATTGACTTTTTTGACTGGGTGACTAAAATAATAGATTAAGGTGGAGGGGGCATAGGTGTAACTTATGTAGACTTTAGTAAGGCTTTTGACACTGCACCACATTGTAGACTGTTAAATAAACTTGAAAGCTTGGGATTGCATTCTAAGATGGTTGAATGGATAAGATCTTGGTTACAGAAGGGGAAGGTTACCAGTGGAGTACCCCAGGGATCCGTACTTGGACCAGTATATATATCTTTATTGGTGACATTGCAAATGATATTGAAGGGAAAGTATACCTTTTTGCAGATGACACAAAGATATGCACAGGGTAGACACACCAGGAGACGTAAATTAAATGATCGATGATCTAGGTAGACTAGAGAAATGGTCAAGAGTGTGGCAACTACAGTTTAATGGCAAAATATGCAAAATCATGCACTTGAGTCTCAAAAACCCAAAGGCTAAATATAGTATTAATGGCACATTAATGAAAACTTCTGAAGAGGAAATAGATCTAGGAGTCACTTTTTATATCGGATCTTACCAATCTTGCTCTCAAGACATATCTTGCTAACCGCAATACTACTGTACCCAATATATATATACATATATATATTTATTATATATATATATATATATATATATATATATATATATATATATATTTATACTACTATATGTATTTCTATATATATTTGTATATATTACATTAAGTATCTCATTAAGTATCTATATTTAGACATTACTCTATATTAAGTATCTATATTTATATATATTACATTAAGTATCTCATCATAGGGGCAGCACGGTGGCTACGTGGTTAGCACTTCTGCCTCACAGCACTGGGGTCATGAGTTCAACTCCCGACCATGGTCTTAGCTGTGTGGAGTTTGCGTGTTCTCCCTGTATTTGCATGGGTATCCTCCGGGTGCTCCGGTTTCCTCCCACACTCCAAAAACATACTGGTAGGTTAATTGGCTGCTATCAAACTTGACCCTGTTTGTGTGTATGTGTGTGTGTGTGTGTGTGTGTGTGTGTGTGTGTATGTGTGTGTGTGTTAGGGAATTTAGACTGTGAGCTCCAATGGGGCAGGGACTGATGTGAATGAGTTCTCTGTACAGCGCTGCGGAATCAGTGGCGCTATATAAATAAATGGTGATGATGATGATATGGTCCATCTATATTATCACATATATCATCACATAGGGTCCCATATACATGTCCCATATATGTCATTGTCCCATATACTGTACACCACTGTTGTTCTCATATGAATAACTGCTCGTCCCAATGTTCTCCTCAGAACTGGTCCTGTTATAGATCTCTCCTTATAGTGGGGATGAAGGGAGGGGACAGGTAGGGGAATATTCTGGCTTGTGTTCAGAGCAGTGGAAAAGATGAAGGCTGTGGAACAACGTCTGGGCTTATAAAGCCCACTCTTCCCCTCCCAGTGTCCTTAGCGCCCACATGTGTGATGACATCATCGACCACCAATGGACACACTGTATATCGGCTAAGTGTGATGACACCCTCCATTGGCAGTTTCATATAAAATGGCATTGCTGTAACTTTAATAATAATATTAGATCTACCAACTAAATACCAGAAATGTAGACTTTTGCATAACAATTAGCATTTTTAAATTAAATCCCTTAATTTTGCTACCTTTCCAGTATTCACTACCTGTGACAGCTGTCTCAAATTACCCCAATAAATGCACACTTATGCCGTTACCGTTGCGTTGGACCATTCCATTCCTCCCATTGCATTCATGGCTGCCCACAGCACAGAACTCAATTCATACAGCAATGCAGTGTGGCAGGTCATTATGGAGGAGGACAGCCCACCAGTGGATTACCCTGTATGCTAATTAATTAATGCTAATAAGTTTGCATGTTAACTCACTGCAAGTTATTATCCTTATTGTTATGTTTTTTGATTGTCATCAGAACATTCATATAAACAAAGTATTATATATAACATTATACATACACACACACAAACACGGATGAAATGTATTACAGTATGCAGTGAGAGCTGCTAGGAACACACATTCTCTGTGCATCACATCCACATCCTCACATGCACTCAATTGTCACATTAACATATACACTATATAAGAGTGGGCAGAGTGAATACAGCGACACATTCTCTCCACATAAACTTGCTGTTACTCTAAGCAAGCATACTCTATAAAAAGATTAGCAAGCTGGGGGTAAATGTATGAAAGTCCGGTTTTTTCAACTCGCTGGAAATCGGCGACTTTGCAGCTAAAATTTAAAGCGGCGATGGCTTGTAAAGGCAAGTTTGCCATGTGGTTGGGTGCATGTGCAGGCAGAGGGTGCATGTGTGTTTAAAGTGTTATGAATATTGTTTTATGAATCATTTTAACATGATGTTTTCAAATGTTAATGTAGTTTTATTTGAACAAATAAAAGTATTTTCACACCACTGCCTATAGTATTATATATCTAAATATAACAGACTTATAACATCTGTATCTGGTAATATTCCTTGGTAATCTACCCAATCATAATAGACTTAATACAACATTTGATTAAACAAGAACTAGTGTTAAAAAAAAACAACAAGAACTAGTGTTGACCATCACAATATGATTAGTTAATAGCACATTACCCACGCTGGGTCATATGATAAGCAGCAACCCCTATACATATTGTAAAGTGCACAGGAGTTTTTACTAGAGATGGGCGGGTCCGGTTCCCTGAGAACCGAACCCACCCGAACTTTGGGTATCCGAGTACCGAGCTGAGTAGCTTGGTGCTCTCCTGCCCGCTCCGAATCCAAATCGAGGCCGAACGTCATCGTGACGTCCTCGGATCTCGTGGCTCGGCTCTCGCGATACTTCAAGATTATAAATACACGCCTCCACTGCAATCCATCGCCATTTGACAGAGGGAGAGAGCAGGGTGTAGTCACAGGCTGATTAGAGCAGGGACAGAGAATACAATATTCTTATTCCAATTGATGTAACAAAAATCGCTAGAGAAGAGAGGAGGATAGAGGTTTCTTTAATTTTTGTAATATTTGGCACTCCCCAGTGCTTTTGGGGTGTCCCCCATAATTGTGCATAAACATTTCTGGCTGTCAAAAGTCATATCTGTCAGCAGTATCTACCAAATAATTTTTAGCACTCCCCAGTGCTTTTGGGGTGTCCCCCATAATTGTGCATAAATATTTCTGGCTGTCAAAAGTCATATTTGTCAGCAGTATCTTACCAAATAATTTTTACCGCTACAAGTGCTTTGCGCTCACAATGGATTGAAAGCAGTCCACATATGATCAGAATGAGCAACCAGGTTCTGTCACCAGTCCAGATGTTAGTGTTCCCAGTACGTCATCTGGGCAAGGCGATGTCAAACTACAGAGTGTTTCGAAATCAGTCCAAAAAACAAAATTAAAAAAAAATATTACTGTGTTGAAGCGAAAAAGAAGTGTTACTGAGCAAAAGTTAAGTGGCAATAAAAAAAAATTGCCAACATGCCATTCTATACACGCAGTGGCAAAGAGAGAATGAGACCTTCACCTTTGGCTATTAGTGGCAGATCCCAAAAAGTTACTGAGCCTACAATTGGTGTACAACTACTGTTACGCGTCTAAGCCGAGCTGCAAGATAACAGTAAGGCATTAGAGGATAATGTTTGCTCTGATTCACAAATGACACCAATCTCTGTGGAGAGTCCATCCAACAGTGGGATGTCTAATCGTGAGCATTCTGTTAGTGTACCCATAAAGAAGGGCCCTTTCAGCAGTTCTGCTGATGTGTACCTGAACAGCCCGAGTGTAGCCGGTGATACACAAATTGAGGATGCCACTTTGGAAATAGAAGAGGATGAGGGGGAGATTTGTGTAGGCGACGAGGGCGCTAATGAGGATGTTGATGATTATGATGCAGACAGATACCAAATTGCCTTTCTCAATTTCTATTTATATTCTAGATTATATAACAGCTGAATAGTTTTCTATTTTACTCCTAGTGGAGAGGGGATCTGATGCAGACAGATACCAAACTGCCTTTGTACATTTCTTTGTTTATTCGAATTTATAGTTCTACAGTCTATGCAGGCTGCTTTTTTTTATATTCACTACAAGTGGAGGGCGTGGGGGTGGGCATAGATAGCCACCAAAGTACCGTGGTCCATTTAATTTTATTTTATAGCTCCACAGTCTGTGCATGCTGCTTTTTTTAATAATCAACTACAAGTGGAGGGCGGGGGGGGGGGGGGCATAGATAGTCACCAAAGTACCGTGGTCCATTTAATTTTATTTTATAGCTCCACAGTCTGTGCAGGCTGCTTTTTTAATATTCAACTACAAGTGTAGGGTGTGATATACACCCAAACACGATGGCTACATTGCCAATAATCAAAGATGGAGGAGGTAGACAACCAGGTCTGACTGTATAATTTGCAGGCAAGTGTTCGCATTAAGGACGGCCTACCAGGGATTAAACTGTTTTTTCATAATTTATTAGCTTTAAGAATTACCTCACTTATCTAAGAAACTGGTGGAGCACTAAATTAGGTTATTTTAGACCAAAAAAATTTTATTTTTTTTCAAAAATAGCAAAACAAAACCAAAACACGCAAGGGCGGTTTTGCAAAATCAAAACACGACAGTAATACAGATCCAAAACCGAATCCAAAACCAAGCACCTGACAAGTTTAAACCTTAATACACTTTGTATTACACATTTCGATAGCACTGGATCAATCGTATATGTGTTTATGTGAAATTTGATAGGTCTGGACCACCTATAGACCTGCAGCTGCTTTAGTTATACAAAGACAACTGTCTAAGGGGGTATATTTACTAAACTGCAGGTTTGAAAATGTGGAGATGTTGCCTATAGCAACCAATTAGATTCTAGTTATCATGTATATAGCACATTCTACAAAATGACAGCTAGAATCTGGTTGCTATAGGCAGCATCTCCAATTTTCAAACCCTCAGTTTAGTAAATATACCCCTAAGTGTAATTCTGTGCGCACAAATATAGGGTATGGAGTATGTTAATATAATGTGTGAGGGAAGGGGGGTCTTAATATAGTTTGGGAGGTAGGCTATTAATTTAATGGTGGACTGTGGGTGCTATTAATTTATTTGTGGGGTGATGGTGGGGCTATTTAATTTAATAGTGGGGCCTAATAGTTTAAGGTGAGGTAACATGACCTTTAATTTAATGCTGGGATGGTTTGGGGCTATTAATTGAATAGGGGGCTGAGTTTGGGGAGGAGTGCTATTTATTAAATGTGAATATGAATTATTTAATGCAGGGTATGGTAGTGGAAAATGGTTATATTTATTAAACGAAAATGCTATTTAATTTATTGCTGTGGCTGTTTGGTTGAAGGGAAATAGGTTTATTTATTAAAAGGGAATACTGTTAATTTAATGATCAGGCTAGTTGTAGGGAACTAGATCTATTTATCAAATGTGAATACGATTATTTTAATGTCAGGGCTGGAGGGAGGGCCTAATTATAAAACGTGGATGATATATTGATTTAATGCCGGGGATGGTTGAAGCTAAATTTCATGTACCCATTTTTTTTTTTACCAAATAGGGCCTCCAAGGATCCAGACAAGCAGCAACTGAGCAGCCACAGGTGGTGAAAGTGACAAGAACAGGTAGGAGAGAGCAGGACTGTCTGCCAACTGTCCTGAATCTGGTGGGGCAGCCCCGAATTTGGGTGACTTTCTCGCTTAGTTAGGATTTGTCCGACTACAAAGGACAGTTAGGAGGTATGTCCCGCTTCACACTGTACTGCTGGTGAAGGCAGAGCTGAGTGCACCTAACAGTAGTGCACACAGTACTGCCTGTATGTCTAAAATGATAACCATGGTACATCATAGGGGCCTATGTCTATAATCCCCTGTGCCCCCCCAAGAGCCTTAATCCAGTTCTGGGCCAGGATGTCAGATTGAAACCTGGTGCTCTGCTCCTCCTACCAGTACCCCACCTCATATTATTTGTTTTAGGCTAACCCTAAAACAAATAATAACCCTATTAGAATATAGGCCGAAGCAAAAACAAGCCTTTTGATGGCAAAAACCTCTGGTTTTTAAAAGTAAAAGAGCTTTTTGCATTTTGATAAATTAGCACCTGTGTTCAGTGCAGTAATAGAACATTATTATATAATCTATTTCTATAATCTATTCCGGGCAAGCACACAGCACTGGGAGCCAGTCCCTGAATCCAGTTCCATTTAAGTAAGCATTTTCTTCACTTTCCATACAATCTTATTTCTTGCTATGTATCAATCATTTTCTACACTTTCCAAACCCATCTAAGGCCAAAATCTCAGTAATATTCTTTAACAAACCGTCTATGCAGAACTTTACTTTGAACAATCTATGTAATACTACAAAATTCACTTATTTCATTCAAACTCCACAACCCTTTATCCTGCAATACTTCAACTATTTCACTTTCTATACCGATCCCAACTAAGTATATTAAACTATCCTTCCCAAGTCACTTCCTATACAATCTTATCCCCTACACAAAATGCACATATCCTTTTCTAATTAACATTCTTCATTTTCTAAAACAACCATTTTGATCTTCCAAGTCAGAATATTTCCAAACATTCTATGCAAATCTTTACAGTACACATTACAACAATTCCATTCAAATACACTGCTGTATTAATACAAACTCTCTAATCTCAGCCATACTCTAACACAGTGTTTCCCAACCCTAGTCCTCAAGTACCCCTAACAGCGCATGTTTTCCATATCTCCTTGTTGGAGCCCAGGTGTAATCATTACTGACTGACACATTTTGAAAGATCCACAGGTGGTCCTAATTATTTCACTTGTGACCTGGAAAACCTGCACTGTTAGGGTTACTTGAGGACTAGGTTTGGAAAACACCGGTCTGCAGACCAAAGACAAATGATCACAAAACGATATATGTATCTGCATTCAACCACCTTCCATTCAATCCATACAAATACACTATAATCTTTTTTTTTTCATACTCTAATATAAATTGCCTTCCAGGCCACTTCACATGCACAGACCTCCATTGCATTCAACTTACAGTTTCCATCAGTTGGGAGCTGTATCTTACCAGGGTGATTGCAGGCAGCAAAAGGACCTTCCTTGCCTCATGTAACATGACATCAAACTTTTTTTTATTTGCATTTTGAAATACGAAAAAGAAAAACAGTAGATATTCAATACATATTTTCCTTTTCAAATAGCGACATATATCATAGACACATATACATACATATATCCAAACATACATCTTAGATAATCACATAGCAGTGAAAAATGAAAAGTGGAAGACTTAAATTGGAATGTAGATGCCTTTGTTAAGTGAATAACTACATATTAACAAACATAACTTAGCATAATCAGAATCAAACTCAAAGCATCAGGTAATCATCAATTGTTTTTCTACAATACTTTTACTGCATTCTACATACTGCAAACATTTATTTTCACATTTTGTATTGTCTATTTCATACTGTGTGTTTGGTATTAGAAATTGAATATTGGATATTAGATATAGGATATTGGCGGAGGGGGAGGAAGTGTGTGAAAGGGATGATGCGATAATGTCACATAAACCAAATTATCCAAAATAGTACATTGCACAAGTTATGTATGAAGGACTAAAGAGAGCAAAAACAAACCATTAATCATCTGAACCCAGATGTCTATATAAGGACCATATAGTAGATCCAAATACTTGAAGAATGTCAACACCAAGGGCTAGATTTACTAAACTGCGGGTTTGAAAAAGTGGAGATGTTGCCTATGGCAACCAATCAGATTCTAGCTTTCATTTACTTAGTGCATTCTACAAAATGACAGCTAGAATCTGATTGGTTGCTATAGGCAACATCTCCACTTTTTCAAACCCGCAGTTTAGTAAATATACCCCCCAAACCTTTTATTGGGGTGGAGTCATCCTTCCATAGGAAGGTGCTCACAGCATTTGATATGCAAAACTAATTGCTTCTCAGCTTTACACACATCCTTCACAAGCCTCATGCCACATGAATTGGGGGAGGAAACCTACATTTATTCACTAATCTAATTGAAGCATGGCTGAATCTGAAGCTCATATATTATAAAATGGAATATAAACTAATCAAATATATAATCTTCTTCACTGTCTCTGCAGGCAGGTCACCTCAGCACACTGCTCTTAATATCTTCTTTTGTTCACTTACATGCCGACTACTAGAGTGGAATAGAGCTGAAAGAAACTAAAATGAGACTGATGGAATCTGCTTCAAGTTGACATAAAATAACAACTAATATCAATATTTTGTCAATATTTGTATTATTGAAAATAATTATTCAATTATGTAGCAAATGAAGAGCTTGCTATTTAATCAAATAAAAATATTTTTAAACTAAATCTGTTTTTTTTAGATGTTTTAAAAACTGATACCATTTCATTGTTTTATGTTTAAGAAAGCAGCGTATATTTGAATTTGCTTACTACTGATTTTTGCTCCTAGAACCAGTCTCTCTAATTATCTGTGTCAGTGACACATCGTATAAGATTTGGTATTAGCTGCTGCTGAGGTTATTTCCTTAACAACCTTTCTTAGAGTTCTGTGAAAAAGACCTGCAGATCCAATAATAGCCTCAGCTGTACTATTATACAGTTCTTACATAATCAGAGAGCGGTGTCAGATAATGCTGTTAGGTAAGTTTTGATCGGGCAATTTAATGTGTGAGTAGAATATAATGTTGAGAAGTATATATTGTTCATGGAAGCCCACTGTTCCTAACAATTATACCAGTGCAGTTTCCTGTGCATCACCTGTGTTGGAACTAGGGATGGTCACTGACCGCCGTGTTTTGGTTTTGGATTCGGTTTTGGATCTGGATTACTGTCGTGTTTTGGTTTTGGTTTTGGTTTTGCAAAACCGCCATTGCGTGTTTTGGTTTTGGTTTTGTTTGATTTTGTTTTGCTATTTTGTTGGAAAATCAATGTTTTTGGGCCTAAAATAACCCAATTTAGTGCTCCACCTGTTTCATAGATAAGTAATCTAATTGTAAAGCTAATTAATTATCCAAAAAACAGTTTAATTCCTGGTAGGTAGGCCTTCATTTATTCTACACACAAAACAGATTGTCTTCTTCTCCATCTATGCATATTGGCAATGCAGCCATCGTCTTTGGATGTATATTACACCCTACACTTATAGTTAAATATGTAAAGAAATGGAAAAAAGGCAGTTTGCTTTCTGTCTCTATAGGCCCCCCTCCACTTGTTGAATAAACCCAAAAATTCAGCCATTATAGACTGTACAATATTAATTGAAATGGAGAAAGCCAGTTTGGTTTCTGGCTCTCTAGGCCCCCCTCCACTTGTTGAAAATACAAAAAAATTCAGCCGTTATAGACTGTACAATATTAATTAAAATGGACAAAGCCAGTTTGGGGTCACTCTGTCTATGACACCCTACCCGCAAGGATAAATTGCCCAAACAGCAGCCTTTCAAGACGGTACGTGATATGGAAATTCCCTTTCCTCTTTGGGGGTAGATTGCACCCTACACTTACATAGAAAGTTTTAAAAAGATGTTATCGTCATCATCTTCAGCTTCATCCTCACCCTCATCAGTGTGTATGTCATCATCACAGACTATCAATTCATCGCCGCTTGAATCCGCCATTAGAGAACAGTCAATTTCGATGTTTTGATCCCTGAGCCATTTAGTTATCACTTTTACCTTATAGCAAGGTGTTCCATCATGCTGGAAAAGGCATTGTTCTTCACCAAACTGTTCTTGGATGGTTGGGAGAAGTTGCTCTTGGAGGATGTTTTGGTACCATTCTTTATTCATGGCTGTGTTCTTAAGCAAATTTGGAGAGTTGGTACAGGGGAGGGAAAGGGCCCGAGTACTATAAGGGTGTGTTTGCACACTTGCGACTAGGACAGATATGCAGGGAGATGCAG
Organism: Mixophyes fleayi; assembly: GCF_038048845.1. Taxonomy (NCBI): domain Eukaryota; kingdom Metazoa; phylum Chordata; class Amphibia; order Anura; family Limnodynastidae; genus Mixophyes; species Mixophyes fleayi. Next base: position 128,693,134 of record NC_134408.1, read on the forward strand.
ACATAACTGTCAGTAGCCTGCAAATGCACAATGACGCTAACTACTTCTGATTGGCTGATTCCTGATTGACCACTGAAGATATCTTCATTGCTTGTACCTATATTATATGATTTTGTGGGTGTATTTTAGAATAATTTTTTAATACTTTCATTCATACACGCAAAGGAAGAGTATGGCTGTTGTGCTATAGAGGGTTTATCATTTTAATCAAACCTAATAGTGATTGTGGGGTTTTTTGCTATCAAAACATATGTTCAAAAATATTTCTTGTGCTTCTACCTGGTAGGGTGTAAAGGGTAAGCCTGGCGCCTACGCTGCCGATGCAGAGCTGGATGCATACTGACGTGGTCAGGCTCAGCAGAAGGGCGGAGAAACGCAATTTTTATATACGTCTTTCTAGAGCTTATGTATTTTTCTAGACCTGGGAGAGTAACATAGTCAGATTATCCAATAGGCTGACTAGGCTACAGCCTGGGGTGCAAGGTTTTGGGGGGAGGGGGGTGCAAAATAAACTGAAATTCATTTTAAAATATAAGAGAATAGTTGTTCTCCACAGTAAAAAGAAAGCCTGAAAGAAAAATATAATACGGTTTTAATGGTGATGGTAAAGGCTGAAGGCAATGAGTCATCCTTTGGTGGGTGCTTGAGGATAAGCGTTTCGGAGAGACAAAGATGGCGACAGTCCCCTCCCCCTTCACCCCTCAGTAGCGCTCGTCCCTGCTTCTACTCTGCCATAAAGTTCTGATTATAATGAAAACTAAAAGAATGACAAAGATCATCATCATAATTTATTTATATAGCGCCAACATACTCCGTAGTACTTTACAATTGTGGACAAATACAGTTAGAAACAAACTGGGTAAAACAGACAAAGAGGTGAGAAGACCCTGCTCGCAAGCTTACTATTACTACTTAATCTATGGGACAATAGGAGTTTGATACATGAGGTTAAGTCTACATTTTGCATTTCGGTCCAGCCAGACTGCAAAGGTAAAAGGGATTCGTAAGCTAAATGATCCTGTCACACAACAATGTTGGACAGGGGGTAGTTGTCTTGTGTGAAATTGTGTAATGGGTGGTAATAGGGTAATCTAGTAAGGTTAAGAGGGTGGTTGAGGAATATTATAAGCTTGTCTGAAGAGATTGCCATTACCTCTTTTGAAAAGCGAAGTAAAGCGGTTTTGAAAACACTGAAGCATAAACATTGGTGGGGGGAAGGCTGAAGGAAGCCAGATTTTAAATTAAGGACAAATTCATTATCACCTACCATGTATTAGCCTGGGGTGGAAGGTACAAAATATTAGTTAATTTAGTTAAACATTTTTAGCCCATCCATGAACTCTCTTAACCTTAAATATGTCATCCCCTAATGTCCATAAAACACACAGTGATCATTCTTTTTTTTTTTTTACCAAAATGCATTATAAACACCAGTAAACAGTAATATATTTCTGTTACCCATCAGCTCATGTTCTTACCCCTAATCAAACACTAGGTTATTTATCATGCAGTTTTTTTTTTTAAATCCAGTATTTTTATTGAAATTTTTTAAGATATAAACATACTAAACAACAAAAAGAAAAGAAAAACAATCGCATACATATCGGAATTAAATGACGGAATTTACAAGATTACATTAAAGCATAATAATAATAAATGTGCTATATTCATTCAGGATCATACATCGTAAATGCTTATACATAAGTATGTTACACAAGCAGGGTTTATTACATGGACTCAGATACTTATTATAAGAACTGCGGTAGCCATACATTTAAGTAGATAGAGCATCTGTACTAGATGACATAGGATAGAATGGAGACTCTAACCATCTGTACCATATATTCTCAAATTCCTTCAGAGCCTGTCTGCTAGTATAAACAAATCTCTCGTGCCTTATGGTGGTATTGACCAGTGCCTTCCAATTTTTAACCGTGGGACTCGTCGGGGCCAACCACAGCCTCGCTATACAGACCTTAGCCAACATCAATAACTGTGAAATGTACATTTTTGTCAGTTTCTTAACTTTCCCCTTCAATCGGAGCCCAAAGAGACAAGTGGCCGGTGAACTAAGAGACACTTCAATTCCAGTAACCTGAATACATCTCCTGATCCTTCGCCAGAAGATTTGTATACATGAACACTCCCATAGAAGGTGCCAAAAGTTAGCATTGATCGAATTGCATTTCGGACAGTTAGGGGTAGCATCCGGGCGAAATTTTGCCAATCTAATAGGGGTAAAGTAGGCCCTGTGTAAGATAAGCACCTGTATTTGTTGAAATTTTAATGATGAAGTATAACCTTTAGTACTGTCTGTAACCATTTCCCACTCCTTGTCTGATAAAGGGCCAATATCTATTTCCCACTGATTCCTCAAACCATCCAAATCATCTGCAGCGGATTCATACAGAATACATGAATACATTCGAGAGATCAGACCTCTATAACCCAAGGCCTGTAATTGTTTCCTCAGTGGATCCACCCCAAACACCAAAGTCTCCCCTTTAAATTGTGTGTTTAGGGCGTGTCGTAACTGAAGGTAAGAATAAAACATTGTTCTGGGTACAGAGAATTCCCCAACCAACTGTTCGAAGGATTTAAGTACATTTGTATCATAAAGCTGACCTACCGACACCCCACCCAACCGAGACCACTCCCTGGCCCTCTTCACTGTATTCAACTTCTCAAATTTCTTTGCCCCCCTGATAGGAGTATATGGATCAATGTCAGTTTGTTTCATTATTTTATTACAGATTGTCCAAATCTTAACTGCCTGAATCAGGAGCGGAGGAGCCCGCATACCAAGCCGCCCCGCCAGCAGTGACTGTAAGGGAGTGTGATTAGAATTAAATTGGTGTACCAACACCCAATGTAGCTCATGGTAATCGGGGTCCGAAACCCATGCCTTAAGATGGACCAATTGAGAGGCAAAATAATTTAATTTCAAGTTAGGAAGTGCAAATCCACCAGAAGATCTGGATCTATACAGCGAACTGAGCTTGACCTTAGCCCTTTCCCCTCCCCAAACCAATGAAATCAAATAGCTATCAATGCATCGGAAAATGGAGGGTGGAATATATACAGGTGACTGCTGGAGTATATATAAAAACTTTGGCTGCACCATCATCTTAATTAAATGTATCCTACCGGAGACAGAAAGTGAGAGCTTCTTCCATACATGAGTTTTTTCTTTAATGTATTTGATCTGGGGCCGCAAATTAAGTTCTACATATTCAGCGGGGGTATTAGAGATCCATATTCCCAAGTATTTGAATTTTGATGCCCATTTTAACTGTAAGGCTTCTGGCATTGTCACGGGACACTCCCATCCCAGAGGGAACACGCTAGATTTATCCCAATTAACTTTTAGGCCGGAAAAAACCCCAAATCCATCAACCACCCGCAGCAAATGTTTTAGGGAAGTGTCGTGATCTGAAAGGAACAACAGCATATCATCTGCATATAATGCCACCTTATCCTCTCTGTGCTCTGATCTAAGTCCCACAATTTCTCTATCATGCCGGATCTTACAGGCCAGCGGCTCTATTGCTAATGCAAACAGGGCCGGAGACAACGGGCATCCCTGTCTAGTACCCCGCTCTAATTGAAATTGTTGAGAAAGATGCCCATTGACACAGACCCGCGCCACTGGATGTGAATACAAAAGTTTAACCCATTTTATAAATTCCGGGCCCACTCCAAATCGGGACAATACCTCCCACAAGTATGGCCACTCCCCCGAGTCAAACGCCTTGGCTGCATCCAAGGACACCACAACTTCGCTCTCAGAAGAGAGTGACCGCACCTGCAGGAGAGTATACAGCCTTCTAAGATTGATAGACGTGGACTTGCCCGGCATAAATCCTGTCTGATCCGGATGAATTAATTCCAGCACCACTCTACTCAACCTCAAAGCCAGTAATTTTGCTAGAATCTTAACATCATTTGACAAAAGTGAAATCGGGCGGTAGGACTCAGGGTACAACAAATCTTTCCCTGACTTAGGCAGCACCACCACTATTGCCTCTGCCATTGAAGGGGAAAGAGCGCCAATCTCACCCAGCTCGCTGAATGTATCCAACAACCTAGACACAAAAAAGGGCCGGTGTTTTTTATATAATTCAATTGGGATTCCATCTACTCCAGGGGCTTTACCATTAGGGAATGACATAATAGCTATATCAATCTCTTCAAGAGTAAAGGGTGAGTCCAAAAACTCCCTACTATCATCGGAGAGGACAGGAAGGGAGATACCATTCAAATACTGCTGTAACGTATTCATATCATATCTGACCTGTGACTTATATGTATTTGTGTAATATTTATGAAATACCTCAACAATATCAGGCATCAGATACTTCTTAACCCCACTGTCATCACAGATAACCGGTACTGCTGCATCTGCCCTCTCCGCCCTTGTCAGATAAGCCAGGAAGCTACCATTTCTATCGTCCTCTGCATATCGTACATGCTTAGAAAACAGAAATTTACGTTTGGATTTCTCAAATACATACTCTACCCACTCTCTCTGGGCCAACTGCCATGTTCCCCTTGCAACCTCAGTTTTGTCCGCAATGTATTGTGCTTCTAAGGATTTACACTTTTTCTCTAATATCTGTTCTTTTTGTCTGGACGACAGCTATGCCAGCAATTAATGTCCCCCTTAGGAAAGCCTTAAAAGCGTCCCAAACTATAGGTGGTCTTGCTGTTACCAGATTATCTACAAAGAAGCCTTCCCACTGTGTCACCAAGGTCGCTCCTGTACCCATCAAGGAGAGCCAGAAGGGATTTAATTTCCAAAAGGACTGGCCTCTATCAATTGCAAAATCAATAGATAGGCAGAGGGGCGAGTGGTCAGAAATTCCCCTAGCCCTATATTCCACGCTCCTTACCAGCGGTACCAGAGAGTGTGACAGCAGAGCCAGATCAATTCTTGAAAATGCATTATGTGATGTAGAAAAGCAGGAGAATTGGACATCTTCTGAGTGCCTCAAACGCCATACATCTACTAACCCCATTTCCTCAACCAGAGCAGAAAAAGCCGACTTAGAGTTGCCAACTACAGCATTTTTCTCTCGCCATCTGTCCACCTCTCCATTTATCACATTATTAAAATCCCCTATACAAATGGCTGGAACATCTGGGAACAATGCCATGAATTCTCCACATTTCCTTAACACCTCACCATTATACGGTGGGGGTATATATACAGCTAACAGAATCACCGGAACCCAATTAATGACAGCCTTCATCAGTACAAACCTTCCCCCTGCATCCACTTGAATTTTTTCCAAGGAGAAGCAGAGACGTTTATGTACCAATATAGAGACCCCTCGAGAATTAGTCGTGTACGTAGAGTGGTATGCCCTACCTACCCATGCTTTTTTAAGGGCGAGTATTCTATCACCGTGTAAGTGAGTCTCCAATAGACAAACAATATCAGGATCATTTTTTCTAATTTGTCTTAGTACAAGAGAACGTTTCACAGCATTATTTAGGCCCCGCACATTCCAGGAGAGAATTTTCAGCTCATTATCAGATGTACCAGAATACATATAATAGTAGTCCCTCTTATCTCACTACCCCGCATCCCACACCCCTGCAGAGCATACATTGACATACTTATAAGCACATATAATCCTTGTCTATATATTTGCGATAACATTAAAACTACCCACAACTTAAATACCTTTAATACTAAACCCATACCCCCACCCTGTATACTCCACCCAACTTAAGTATACCTTAAACCCTAACTAAAATTACCTTAAGATATTCAGCAGGCCAGCACACTACCAAAAAAAATCACCCGCCAACCCGCAAAATACCAGAAGATAGAGGAAGGAAAAGGAAGGAAGGAAAAGGGGCGAATTGAGACAAGAGAGGAAAAGAAAGGCCTTAAAGCCATGGGCTCTCCAGCCCATTACATATTTTTTTTTTTTTTACAGTGGACCTTTCAATATTAGTTTGAAAATCACAGACCCCACCTGAGCGAAATACATTTTTTTTTTTGTACCACAGAAGAGAAATTACATTATGTATAGCAAATACCATGCATAATATCAATGAAAAATCAGCAATGTCCAAAGGACTATCAGGAGAGACATAAAAAAGTACTCATCCAGCATCAGCATCCAGCAGCAGCTAGGCGGTCCAACCAAATTGCAGCCTCTCGAAGAGTATCAAAAAAGGATGTACAGCCCTCCGAAACCACTCTCAACCGGGCAGGGAAAATCATGGCATATGGGATCTGTAAATCTCTCAATCTTCTCTTCACCGGAATGAATTGAGCCCTGTTCTTTTGTACATCTAGAGCGAAATCAGGATACATTGCTACTCGCTGACCATTGTATTCCACTGAACCTTTCTGCCTAGCCAAGCGTAGAATGGTATCTCAGTCACGATAGTGCAACAATTTGGCTATGAAGGTGCGTGGGGGGGCTCCAGGAGGGGGTGCTTGAGTTGGAATACGGTGGGCCCGCTCCACTGCGAATTGGGCTGTAAATGAATCTGTACCAAACAGTTGGATTAACCACTTTTCCAAGAAGGATTCTGGGGAGACACCTTCTGCCTTCTCGGGCAATCCAACCAACCGAATGTTGCTGCGACGCAAACGCCCCTCCATATCCGTAAGCTTTTGTTTAAACAGAGAGGCTTGCGACTCCAGACTCTCCAACCGGCCCGCAACTGGTGCAGAAGTGTCCTCCAATGTAGACACACGTGTCTCCACTTCACCCACTCTCTCCCTGATTTTTTGCACGTCTTGCCGGAGAAGAGAGAGGTCCACCTGCACCTCTCCTATTTTATCCGTAACACGCTTTTCAGATGCCCCAATGGCCTGCAGGACCTGCTATAATGTAACTTCAGGGTCCGCCAGTGGAGCCGACAAAGGGGGGGTAACGGGATGTGATGCATCTCCTGAACCAGAGGCTGTAGTGGAGGAGCGAGCAAAGCGGTCCAATTTTCCCGCTGCGGTGGACTGGTTATGTTTGCCCATAATTTCACAGGAAAGATGGGATGATATTTATCCTATAAGCTTATATGCAACCCTGTAACCTGTAGAGCTTTAATTACATATAGGTGTACAGCTCAGATTGTATTGCTAGCAGTGCATTGCAGCCAGTTATCTTCACAGAGAAAGGTATATCTCCTCCAACAACACTGATAATGATAATCAAATAAGTCCAGAGCCCAATTCAGTTACTCCTCACTTGTACAAGGATATAAATGTACCTGTATCAGATGGATATCACAGGCTGTGTTCACCTATACACAGGCCAGTATGTGGTATTACAGAGGCGCTATGTCCCAGCAGTCATCAACTGCCACAAACTGCCACAGACTGCCTGTAGTATTCCTCTACCCAGATGCTCAACTCTTTCTCTCCCAGTCTCGGGTAAAATGGCAAGAGCACTATCAAAACAGGTACACTATGTACAGCAACTATTCGGATGCACAGTTTTGGGTCCAAAAGTTTCTTTATTCCACTATAACGGAGATCAACAGGATATCTGGGATGGAGAGCTCGTAACTGTGCTTGCTACTCCATGCTCGTCCAGGCCACGCCCCCATCATACAGTTTTAATCAGACGTCTGCATTCCTGATCATGGATTCCTGTATCGATGCCTGTTTCCCAGATGCTTCTTCCCTTATGAGTGCAGGGGGTACAGCTAATGTAGGGCCCGGCAATACCACGTTACCCTTCCTTTCTGAGGCTGTAACATCCACGCATGTGTCTGAGCCCTTCCCCCCGCCCCCCACTCTTCGGGAGGTTAGCGTGGCATCGTCAGGCCCTTGCTCAAACATAAAGTCTCCAGTTTACCTATCTGCTTGTAAACTGGAGATTTCAGCTGCATCAAGTGAGTCTGAAAATATACCAGACTGGGTTTTCTCATCCTTTTTTCCCTAATTGCTACAATGAAACTTGGCAGGCAGCCATACATTATTTTTACTTTGTTACAACAATGTTGCTGCGCTCTGGACAGACAGTTAGCCCTTAGCTGTGCAGAAAAACTGGGTGATCTAAATAATTGTTGAAAAATATTTTTTTTTTGTAAACTGTTTTGTTCTTCATTTGGCTACAAAATATTGATATGACAGATAAAAGTTGACCTGAAGTGTCCCCAGTCTTATGCCAACCACACAGCAGAATACATTGACTATTATCATCCCAGCTCTGTTCATTGGTTATAAATGCAGCAATGTTTGAGTTTACAAATACAGTCCAGGAAATGGCTTTCTGCAGACCGGGCAGAGCAAAATCGGAACTGGAGCAGTGTATTGCTGGAACTTTGTACAGGGACAGTCTGACAGGAATGTGGGGCTGCTGGGACCGGGGGGACCCTCCCGTCCAGCGGGGGGGCCTGTCTGCCACTCAGGAGGGAGAGAGGCCACCTCCGAACATTCATTGGTGGCAGTGTGCGAGAGCATCTAAACTTGCCGCCACCAGGCCTGGCGGCGTATGCGCATGAGCGCCAGCCCAAACCTGCGCATGCGCAGACTCCTTGTGAGCCGCCGAGCTCGCGACAGAACCCCCTCGCTTGTCCGGGACCCGTCAAGCGGGTGAGGCATTAGATGCAGCAAGCGGCGAGTCCTGGACCTGGACTCGCCGCTTAGAAAGAGCAGGAGGGCCCTGTGAAGCCTCTAGGAGGCGATGTGGGGAGATCCTCTTTGAGCGATGCAAAATAGATAGGAGGGGGGGCTGCAGAATGGGGTTAGAAAGAAAGGGGAGGAAAATGAAAATGAAAAAGGGATGTGGAGTTAAGAAGCGGGATAAATGGCGCAAAAAGGGGGGATATGAAATTGAGGGGGGATGAAAGGAGTGGGGGAGGGATGTTGAGAGAAATGGGGAGAGGGGGTTGAAAGGAATGGAGATGAAAACAGGGAAAAGAAACAGCAAACTAAGAGCAAGGAAAAACAAAGTAGAGGATAAAAAAAAGATCACAATTAAGGTACAGTTTAAAAACACTATATATACTCACCAGCCAGACAGAGCAGGTTGTACTCACCAGGAACTTTCCAGACGAGCAAGAGGAAGTTAACTATATTTCCTGACCTAATAACTCTTCCCCAGGGATAGCCCCTGCCTACTGCTCACCGCTGATTGGCTGAACCTCGACCCCATCCAACATGCTAATTTAACTCTAGCTATACTCAATATTTTTCTCTCTCCGTGCATCCTCAGCGTTTATGTTACTTTGGGCCAATTCCTACCCTCTGTTATCCTTCTTTCACCACTTTATTAAACAACACATTCTTCCTTCCAGACAAAGTTCAATGGGGATCTTCATCCCTGAAGTAATCAATAGAATAAAACTCCATATATAGCGACATGAACTGCTCATTACAGAGTCAGCCGCAAAATTACATTTTCCCACACTAGCTGCTTGTGATTGGCTCAGCTATTAACCATCCTGGGCACTGGCAGTCATGAGAACGCTGGTAATCAAAGTTCCAGCATGCACAGTCAATGGCTACCAGGACTTCCTGGTATATGTAGTGCACAGTACCTGGGACATTGACTGTCTTGCCTCTCCTGTAGTTTGGATTTTCAGTTGCCATGACTCTGGTATCCACCGCCCCAGGGTGCCAGGAAAAGCCGCAGTCTTATTCAACATCGGGCTGGTTGTCTGTAGGAACGGGAGGTTGTGGGGTTTCCAACACCATACCAAGTAGGGTGGTACTGGTTCACATTATGAGAGGGAGTCTCCCTATCATTGCCCCCCCTGTTCTAGTGGGAGCCTGCTTCTAGCTGTAGCACTGGTGCTGGTTATTGACTGCAGGGGCGGCATCTCTTTAAAAAAAAAAAAAAAAAAATGTATTTATGCTAGATGTAAGCCCCTATACCTGGGAGGTGAGTGCATCTGTTTTTAACTGCATTTTAATGTTGCTTAAAGCATATAGGTCAGTGTAGGACATGCATATAATGAGGTGCCCTTGACGCTGGGATGCAGGCTTAAATGTTTTAATCAAAATATGAACTAACACCTCATGATTTCAATTTGCTAGATACACACAGATAACCAGTGTAAAGTATAAGCGCTGACAACTGTCTTTTGTTTTGTATACATATATGGGCATTTATATTGCCATGCAGCTAGTACCATATACAACATGGGATATCCGGAGCGCGGGCTTATTGCCACGCAGCTGGTACCATATATAATATGGGATATACCGAGCGCGGGCTTATTGCCATGCAGTAAGTACCATATACAACATGGGATATACCGGGCGCGGGCTTATTGCCATGAAGCTGGTACCATATATAATATGGGATATACCGAGCGCGGGCTTGTAATTTCTCTGATATTTATATTCAATTAAACATTGTAACAATATATGACAGTATGAAAGAAACAGCACAAGACTCTCGATCAATAGGTTTAATAGGTTTTATTAAGTCAATAGAAACACAGGGGGGAGCTCACCACGGGGTAAGGTAGGTAAGCAGAGGAATAACAGGAATAGATGATTGTCCTGAGAGATGAGTATGTCCAGTATAATGTAGCTGTAGTTCCTGAGATACAAAGCAAAGTCAATACTTGTACTTGGAGGTTTTGATTTTGTGAAGTGGATGGTCCAGGTAACATCCGGTAAGTCTGATGCTCTGGTGGTGATATCAGGCTGGCAGTCAGGATAAATAGATGATGTTGGGAACGGCAAACACAGTAGACTGAGTAGTGATAACGAGGTGATCCTCCGTGTGTTGCGGCGGCGTGCGTTCCAGCTTGGATTGCACACCTGACCGGAAGTGCGGAAACCGGAAATAGCTGCAATTGGCCAACGCGTTTCGTCACCTAGGTGACTTTCTCAAGGCAGAGGTTTTATTAAGTGATCGACAGGTTCTTGGGCTGGTGCAGATGCTTCAGAGGGCAGGTGCAGAAGGTGTAGGGTGCTGGGTCTTCTACCTGGTTGGTCTGACTCACAGGTCCAGTTCTTACTTTAGTCATCTGATACGGTGTAGATGTCCTGCTGCAAGGAGGCAGTGACCAACAGGAGAGGTTGTCACTAGAGTGTAGAGATCCATACGTCCCAGCTGGAGCTGGAACGTATGGATCTCTACAGAGAGCGACAACCTCTCCTGTTGGTCACTGCCTCCTTGCAGCAGGACATCTACACCGTATGGACTGGGGGACAAGGAGTAGACCAACCAGGTAGAGGAGCCTGCACCCTTTCTGCTGATGGGACAGCTCTTAGGTTGGAATTTGGCCCTCAACCTTTAAAATTAGGTAGGGCCTGAGCAGTTGTTCGATAGCCTCCATCAGCCCTCTTGTGAAGCATCTGCAGTTGGTGGCAAAAGTTCCAGCGCTCTGCAGGACCATGTATATTAGCAGGAGCAGAAAGAGCAGCTTGCAGGACCAGCGCATGAGATGGAAAATGATGTTACACAGCAATCTGAAAGAGAAACTCTGTTTTAGCGATGAACAGTTGCAATCATTTTGAAATAATAATAGGAGCATAATTCAAAGCTGCTCCTTTTCTGCTCCTTTTTTCTAATCTTTTTCGTCTGCAGCTCCCGCTCCTGAAGGAAAATCACAGAAGTGGTGGGATTATGAGAAGTACGACACAAGATCAGCCACTGAAGTTACGAAAGTCATTAGATGTTTGGGATGGAAGGATTGTGTAAGATGAGTGATAAATATGTTCTGTAGGTTTCACGGGGATGATTTGAGATGTGAGACCAGAGAAGGTATACAGACCATCAAGGACACATTAATAAAACCTTTCTTTCTGGTACAAGATGTTTAGTAGTAACAAAAGATGACCTGTGACAGAGGTGACAGGTACAAATGTCTTACTGCTGACAGTAAATATGATGTCACTTTATATAACATAGAGGAAGGGGCTGATGACATGGACTTACCACTTGAGCCTTCACCAGCTCTGCAGGAGATGGGGCAGCCTGCTCCACAGGTTTCATCCTGAAGGACCAGAAAATATTATTAAACTTATGTCTTCTATACACAAGAGTTACTGACACAGTCCATGGTCATAGTTCATCTCTGGCGGTTTCTCTTATACAAATATTTTAAAGTTGGGTGAGCAACAATTTAACAGTCTATTATAGATATTTCTGGAGTTATTAGAATAGGACAATCTAGGGAAAGAGATACAGAGTGAAATAAATTATACACAACAAATCTTTAGGACAAGTTCTATAGGACTCGGATAAGCCGGCCACAGTCTGTCCCCGCAGGTTATTACCAGGTTGCTATACATTTTACTGCAGAACGACAGAAAATAATTTAATGGAAATATTAACAAATTGGTCTTATTAAAAAGTATTTTTTATTTTGATTTGGTCTAGAAATTTGTCCAGTGGATAGATGACATAACCCCACCAGATCCTACTGAGTTCCTGTTCCTGAGAGCCCTGCTGAAGCTCTTGTGACGGCTTCTGGTCCTTCCTTGGGACCAGACAGTGGCCGTCTTATAGCACTGGGCCCCCCAGATCTCTACTGGACCACTGGGTGAGTGGAATCCATAACTTTGATACACAGAGGTGGATGTGGGGGTGAATATGGTGGTATGTCATATCGCCACTTCTCCTACTGTTCTTACATAAATACATTACACATTTACATGTATGTACACTTTACACTGGGCACACATGTAATAAACACAATAAAATATTTCTGGCAACAAAGCAGCTGCTCCTCCATCCCGCCCGGCTATCAGTTACTACATACATGAGTCCATGTTATTTACTGGTCACACATGAAGCTGTTCCATATTCTCTCTTCACCTATGAACCGAGTGCCGTGTAAAATGTACCCTCAGCTCTGAAATGACGGCACCACAGGTAATGTAAGCAAAGCCACCACCTGAGCACCACCTCTTTATAGTAACTGTTATACTGTACCTCCTGCTCTGTGGCCAGCAGCCGCAGCCTGGTGACACGATTCTTCAGGTGATCATTTACCCTCATATAGCTGCTGAGCTGCAATACAGAGAATTAAATTCAGATCTCAGTATATGAATACGTAGCCCTCACCATATTATATATTTGTGTGTCATATTGTGTAGTCCACTCTCCTCGCACAAAGGGGCTTTAGGGGCGCACGGAGACATGTCGGGGGGGGGGGAAGTTTCCCCCCCCCGACCACAAAAAAAAACAAAACAAAAAAAAACCCGCACGAGAGCAGATTGAGCGCACTGTCTTATAGGATAACGAGAACGATGGGCCCTGATACAATAACAGTTAGGACATTGGGACAGTAATCCAGAGGACAGACCTTCTGCATTCAAACTGCTCTCAAGACCTTAAGAAGAGATAAATAGGGTTCTGGGCTGAAAGTGTTTATGTTCTATGAAATTGGGAGATATTCCTATTTGATGTGTTTATATTAATACACCCGGGGTGATTGCTGGGTATATAATACACCCAGGGTGATTGCTGGGTATATAATACACCCGGGGTGATTGCTGGGTATATAATAGACCCAGGGTGATTGCGGGGTATATAATACACCCGGGGTGATTTCTGGGTATATAATAGACCCAGGGTGATTGAGGGGTATATAATACACCCAGGGTGATTGCTGTATATCTTACAGTAATAAAGTGTGTGGACAAAGCTTCAGTTTTGGTCTTATGGGACACTTGCGAGGAGAGAGTGCACCACGGCTGTGACTATCATCACATTGGAATATTAAGTGATATAAGGAAGGACTGACCAGGCTTGACAGCAGCTCCTCTCTTGCCTCAAGGATGTCACAGTTTCTGTCCTGTTCAGGGGATAATACCGGTATAAAGTCAGTTTTAGAGTGACAGAGAGAGAAAGAAAGTGACAGACGGTAAGAGAGTGAGAGAGAGAGAGAGAGAGAGAAAGTGACAGACGGTAAGAGAGTGAGAGTGAGAGAGAGAGAAAGTGACAGACGGTGAGAGATAGATAGATAGATAGATAGATAGATAGATAGATAGATAGATAGATAGATGTCACACTTTTTGTACTTTACAGACAGTGGGCATCACATTATTAATCCCGTCTATAATGTGAATAGTAGGAAAATGAATCTGTACCGTGAGTCAGTTTCCAGCCATTCGCATGGTGAGGGATATTAACCTTTTAGTGTCACACTGCCACGCGGATGTCGGAGCAGGAACTGATGTGAATGTATATAGTCTCTGTAAGGCGCTGTGTATATGTTGCCTCTATATATATATATATATATATATATATATATATATATATATATATATATATAAAGCGCTCCTGAAGGCTGGAGGCTACACATGAAGATATAGCGTGGGATCATGCACAATGACATGTCACACACATGGGTTCTTAGTATCACAATGGCCATATTCCAATCATACCTCCAAGCTGTCCTGATTTAGGCGGAACAGTCACGAGTTGACGCCACTGTGCCACCATTCCACCAGTCGGCACGTTTGTCCCCAGGCAAGTTGGGAGGTATGCAGCAATTTTAGGGGATTGATAGAGGAGGGGAATTGGAGGCAGCCTAATGCTTCAGAAGCGCTTAGCACGGCCCCAGAGACCATCACACGCCCCTCAGCCTGGCATGACCACTCTGTTTCGTGATTACCTCTGTATGTGTATGTTTGGATGTATACAAATGGTTATAGATTGTTGTCATACCAGCTGATGCTTCATCCAAACTTCCTCCGCCTCCACTGCTCGGCTCTCCCCCAGTTCTATCCATAATCTCGCGAGATGTTCCTGCGCGGTCTCAACGTCTTGGTCATCATTCGACCTGGACAGACAAGTAGAGAATACATTCTTATTTACCTGTATATTTAATGTACACCAGTGCCAGATAAATAGTCAGAACCAGAACTGTGATTTTGGTCAGTTCCTGGGACTTGTTTAGCAGAAGAAACCTGAGTAACCTTCTTTAACCACAGATTAGGGTCAGAATAAGGGAGATTAAAGGGACAGAGACGTACAGGGTGAGGGCCACTGACAGGCTGTGGGCAGACGCTGCAATAAATAGGTGTTTGATCATAATACAACATTTACAAGGATGTAACATTTATGTGTCATTATGTGATAACTCGCACATGTGACCTGAGTGGAGAGAGCAGGGTGAGTGTGATGTGTGCGCAGGAACAGAGAACTATAAGAGTACTTACATTACATCAGCATTAATCATATTCTCAGGTGACACTGAGTTCATGGTGTCATTATATCAGAAGTAAAACATATAATTATTCATCAGATTCATGTACAATACCCAGTAACTAACCAATGTATTATAATACAGCCAGCTATCTACCAGTATGATATAATATAATACACCCAGCTATCTACCAGTGTAATATTATATACCGAGCTATCTATCAGTATGATATAATGTAATACAACCAGTTACTAACTAATGAAATAAAATCCCTGGCATCAGATGATACTAATGACATAATCCTGATAACAGTATATTGTACTTTAAATATTCACATTCAATACAACTCAAAATGTGCAACATCACATAAAACAAATATTTAAAATGACATACAGGAATTGAGAATTTACACTGGGCAGTGGTCTTTATATGAAAGATGTATAGACCCTGCCCTGTCACATGCAGCTCTGTCCTCATTGACACATCCAGGGGAGTGGACAGGTCACTGCCTCCTACAATTTCCTCAAAATCATCTCCTGAAATAATATGTGCTGCTGGGGCACCTGCTCCTTCCACTATATAACTCTCAGTCTGTAGCTTCCTGCTGCCTTAATTCCCCTCCTCACATCATATCACTGCTCCTGTCACATGCAGCCCTTCTCCACACTGACACATCACTTATCTCCTGTTATACTCTGTGCTGCTGTGGGACACTGCTCCTTCTACTATATAACTCTCAGTCTGTAGCTTCCTGCTGCCTTCATTCCATTCTTCACATCATATCACTGCCTATTTCACCTGCAGCCCTGTCCTCACTAACACATCACTCATCTCCTGATATACTCTGTGCTGCTGGGGGACCCTGCTCCTTCTACTATATAACTCTCAGTCTGTAGCTTCCTGCTGCCTTCAATCCATTCTTCACATCATATCACTGCCTCTGTCACGTGCAGCCCTGTCCTCACTAACACATCACTCATCTCCTGATATACTCTGTGCTGCTGGGGGACCCTGCTCCTTCTACTATATAACTCTCAGTCTGTAGCTTCCTGCTGCCTCCATTCCCATCCACACATTATGTCACTGCCTCTGTCACGTGCAGCCCTGTTCTCACTAACACATGACTCATCTCCTGATATACTCTGTGCTGTGCTCTAAACATACACAGGTTCTCTCATACTTGTCACATGCACCTTCACAATTAGACCTCACCTCATAACTCTGATAAAGCTGTAAACAGCGTCCAATTGAGCAACAAATCGAATACACAGTTGTATGTTTGACTTCTTCGCTCTCTCTGAGCTGCCTCTCTGCACTATCCCTGGGCAGGGTGGTCACTCACTATGATGTCACAGTGCGTGATGTCACAGTGTGTGATGTCACAAGGGCCTGAAGTATGGGATATACTGTGGATATTTTTGATTGAAAAGGTAACTTTATTTGTATAAAGTACAAAAAACATAGGTCATACGTTTCATTCAAGTGTACACAGTACACCGTAAGACATAATCATGCATACATTTTAGTACAATACAGGGCATAAAGTACAAGATATGACATCTCTACACTATATACATCAAGTACTGCACTAACCATTCAAACTTTAAACCATATCACATTTCAATAAAAACATTGGATGTGAGGGGGAGATAGGTGAGAGGGGTAGGGTGGGGGAGTCACGAGCAAAAAGTTTTTATTGAGGACAGACACAAAGGAAAGGGTGCATAAATAGACATGTGTCCATGCTGTGGATATTAATTTACCAGAACACATCAGTAATAGGATGGAACTGCTGTACTCCTCCTAGTTTACATTTACATGAATGTCACATTCAGATTCAGATGCAGATAGGAGTATCTCATAGGTGTTTAGGGCAAGTGTAGTATCGGTTTATTGCGTGTGATCATTGTTTGCTCACCAGAGTAGGTATGATAACAAATATCTATATATATATATTAAACATCTCCACATTAATTCAGTCTTTCAAGAAAATACATTCCCTCATCAATTTGGCTTAAGAGTTTTTATTTACTTTTTCTTAGATGCGGAGTCACCACCCACTGTGGGTGACCAGTCAGAGGAGCAGGAGGAGGAGCTGCCAGGGACCCCGCCCTCCTCTCCGCCTGCTGGTCCTGCACATTCTCCATCTGTGCGGTCACTGGAAGCCATAGATAAATGGGACCAGATCACCATAGAGCTCCTAAAAACCATCAATCACTGTCCCAATTCATTATTCAAAAATGTCCTTAGGTAGAACAGTCATGGCCAAAGAGAATGACACAAGTATTGGTTTTCACACAGTTTGCTGCTTCAGTGTTTTTAGACCTTTTTGTCAGTTGCGATGGTATAGTGAAGTAAAATTACAAGTATTTCATAAGTGTCAAAGGCTTTTAGTGACAATTACATTATGTTTATGCAAAGAGTCAATATTTTCAGTGTTGACCCTTCCCCAGTAATTCGCCCTGGCATGCTGTCAATCATCTTCTGAGCCACATACTGACTGATGGCCGCCCATTCTTGCCTAATCAATACTTGGAGTTTGTCTGAATTTGTGGGATTTTGATGTCTACCCGCCTCTTGAGGATTGACCACAAGTTCTCAATGGGAGTAAGGATGGGGAGTTTCCTGGCCATAACCCAAAATTTCGATGTTTTGATCCCTGAGCCATTTACTTATCACTTTTACCTTATAGCAAGTTGCTCCATCATGCTGGAAAAGTCATTGTTCTTCACCAAACTGTTCTTGGATGGTTGGGAGAAGTTGCTCTTGGAGGATGTTTTGGTACCATTCTTTATTCATGGCTGCATTCTTAAGCAAATTTGGAGAGTTGGTGCAGGGGAGGGAAAGGGCCCGAGTACTATAAGGGTGTGTTTGCACACTTGCGACTAGGACAGATATGTAGGGAGATGCAGACATAACTGTCAGTAGCCTGCAAATGCACAATGACGGTGGCCAGCACTCGCTAACTACTTCTGATTGGCTGATTCCTGATTGACCGCTGAAGATATCTTAATTGCTTGTACCTATATTATATGATTTTGTGGGTGTATTTTAGAATTAATTTTTTAATACTTTCATTCATACACGCAAAGGAAGAGTATGGCTGTTGTGCTATAGAGGGTTTATCATTTTAATCAAACCTAATAGTGATTGTGGGTTTTTTTGCTATCAAAACATATGTTCAAAAATATTTCTTGTGCTTATACCTGGTAGGGTGTAAAGGGTAAGCCTGGCGCCTACGCTGCCGATGCAGTGCTGGATGCATACTGACGTGGTCAGGCTCAGCAGAAGGGCGGAGAAACGCAATTTTTATATACGTCTTTCTAGAGATTATGTATTTTATTAGACCTGGGAGAGTAAACATAATCAGATTATCCAATAGGCTGACTAGGCTACAGCCTGGGGTGCAAGGTTTTGGGGGAGGGGGGTGCAAAATAAACTGAAATTCATTTTAAAATATAAGAGAATAGTTGTTCTCCAAAGTAAAAAGAAAGCCTGAAAGAAAAATATAATACAGTTTTAATGGTGATGGTAAAGGCTGAAGGCAATGAGTCATCCTTTGGTGGGCGCTTGAGGATAAGCGTTTCGGAGAGACAAAGATGGCGACAGTCCCCTCCCCCTTCACACCTCAGTAGCACTCGTCCCTGCTTCTGCTCTGCCATAAAGTTCTGATTATAATGAAAACTAAAAGAATGACAAAGATCATCATCATAATTTATTTATATAGCGCCAACATACTCCGTAGCGCTTTACAATTGGGGACAAATACAGTTAGAACCAAACTGGGTAAAACAGACAAAGAGGTGAGAAGACCCTGCTCGCAAGCTTACTATTATTACTTAATCTTTGGGACAATGGGAGTTTGATACATGAGGTTAAGTCTACATTTTGCAATGTTGGACAGGGGGTAGTTGTCTTGTGTGAAATTGTGTAACGGGTGGTAATAGGGTAATCTAGTAAGGTTAAGAGGGTGGTTGAGGAATATTATAAGCTTGTCTGAAGAGATTGCCATTACCTCTTTTGAAAAGCGAAGTAAAGCGGTTTTGAAAGCACTGAAACATAAACATTGGTGGGGGGAAGGCTGAAGGAAGCCAGATTTTAAATTAAGGACAAAGTCATTATCACCTAACATGTATTAGCCTGGGGTGGAAGGTACAAAATATAAGTTAATTTAGTTAAACATTTTTAGCCCATCCATGAACTCTCTTAACCTTAAATATGTCATCCCCTAATGTCCATAAAACACACAGTGATCATTCTTTTCTTTTTTTTTACCAAAATGCATTATAAACACCAGTAAATAGTAATATATTTCTGTTACCCATCAGCTCATGTTCTTACCCCTAATCAAACACTAGGTTATTTATCATGCCGTTTTAATCAGACGTCTGCATTGCTTGGATGTCTTGGATGGTGAAGGCCTTCCTCGTGGAAGATGTAGTTCATTTTTATAAACATAATTTTCTCCACTTTTTTGGGAAGTAACCTTCTACGGCGACCAGTAACCTTCACTGACTAAGTTCCCTGCTGTGCTGAACACTCTTTCAGAGTACACACTGGAGGGTGGGCAGCTTAAGTATTGCAAAGCAAGTTTGTACATGGGTTTCCAAATGGCCTGCTTTTCTTCCCAGTAAGGAAAGGGACTGTCTGACATTTCCATATCAAATACCTCTTGAAAGTAATCCTCCACCATCCTTTGCATATTTATACTCGTATTGGATGGAGTTATGGGCAAAGTGACACATTTTTTGGAAAAGTCCTTCAAACCAGCCCAGATGTTAAATTGTTCTAGTCTGCCCCCTGCGTCTTCCCTGCTTCTTTTTGGGAAATTTAATTTTTTACGAGCAGCAGCAGCTTGAGAAAGTGAAGGAGGACACGTCGTCAAGCCGAGGCCCAGTTCAGCGGCCAACTTGCTGAGCAATAGCTCCTTGCAAAAGTTCACATCTCACTCATTTACAAGTAAAGACTCAATGTAGGTTTTAAACCTTGGATCAAGCACAGTGGCCAAAACGTACTGATCCGAGTTCAAGATCTTAATAACTCGAGGATCATTGTGAAGCAAATGAAGTACTTGATCGACAAGGCCAACATACTTTGCTGTATTGCTTGCTTTCAGCTCCTCCTTCATTTTCTCAAGCTGCTTTTCCAATAGTCTAATTAAAGGAATTACTTGGCTTAAACTAGCAGAGTCTGCACTCACCTCACACGTCACAACTTCAAATGGTTTCAGCACCTTGCACAGCACTGAAAGGATTCCCCACTGTGCAAGAGTGAAATACATCCCCCCTCCTTTCCCAATGTCATGGCTTGTGCAATATGCTTGGATGGCTTTGTGCTCTTCCTCCATCCTCTGAAGCATGTACAGGGTGGAATTCCACCTAGTTACCACCTCTTGCTTAAGTTGGTGGCAGGGCAAGTTAAGCTGCTCTTGGAGCTGCTGTAATCTCCTACATGCTGTGGCTGAATGCCTGAAATGGCCTGAAATTTTACGGGCCACCGAAAGCATCTCCTGCACCTCACGGTTATTTCGTAGGAAGCTCTGCACCACCAATTTGATGGTGTGAGCAAAACAGGGAATGCGTTGGAAATCACCCAGCTGTAATGCTCGCACTATATTGTTGGCGTTATCAGAAATGACATACCCTGGGGAGAGTCCAAGTGGTATAAGCCATGCATCAATCACATCTCTCAGTTTGCGTAACAAATTGTCAGCTGTATGCCTGTTAGTGAAGCCGGTGATACAAAGAGTGGCCTGCCTGTGACAAATGTTACGTAGTGGTGTACATGCTGCTGCTGTTCCTGCTGGTGAAGGTGAATGACCAACCCAGTGGGCTGTCACAGTCATATAGTCTTTGGTTTGGCCACTTCCACTTGTGCACATATCTGTGGTTAAGTGGACAGTGGGCAGAATGGCATTTTTCAGCGCAATCTCTACATTTTTACACACTTTTTGGTATAGTTGTGGAATTGCTTTACGGGAGAAATGGTGTCGCGATGGAATTCTGTAACACGGACACAAAACCTCCATTAACTGTGAAAAACCAGCTGCGTTTATTGTGGAGATTGGATGCAGATCTAACACTAACATTGCAGCCATGGCGTCTGTGATTCGCTTGGCGACTGGGTGACTGCTGTCACCCAGTGCTTCCCCTCGCAAATTATTGTTTCACAGTTAATTGCTGAAATGTAGGACTGCTCATTTTCTTGACCTGCCTCTGGGATGACGATTCACCCACAGCAGCGGCAACAGTAGCAGCAGTGGGACTAACGCTTTCTTCAGAGGAATCAATAATAGTGCAGGAGTCATCCAGCCTTAAGTGGGATGTCGGGCTAACTCTGAGAGCTACTGAGGATATTGATGAGGATGGTGTGGTGGGTGTATTTTGTAGCCGTCGGGATGTCGGTGAGCGGAGGGTCTTAGCTGATGATGGAGTGCTTGTAATTTTTTGGGAAGAACTTTCAGCTTTTCCCAACACTCTGCCATGAACTCTCGTTAAATGGCGTAACATAGACGAGGTTCCAAGATAGTTAAGGTCCCTCCCTCGACTGACTGTGGCTTGACATACACTACAAATGGCTATACAATTGTTGTCTGGATTTGGGTAGAAATAATTCCACACATAAGAAGTGGATTTTTTTGTTTTATGCCTAGGCATGACAATGCCCTTTTTCTTGTCACGTGCCAGAACTGCTGCCACTGGTGCAGAACTTACACAAACAACCTCATTCTCACCAACATCCTCATTAGCGCCCTCGTCGCCTATACAAATCTCCCCCTCATCCTCTTCTAATTCCAAAGTGGCATCCTCAATTTGGGTATCACCGGCTACACTCGGGCTATTAATCAGCAGAATGCTCATGATTAGACATCCCACTGTTGGATGGACTCTCCACAGGGATTGGTGTCATTTGTGAATCAGAGCAAACATTACCCTCTAACGCCTTACTGTTATCTTGCAGCTCGGCTTTGACGTGTAACAGCTCGGTACTCGGATACCCAAAGTTCAGGTGGGTTCGGTTCTCAAAGAACCGGACCCGCCCATCTCTAGTTGGAACATACTTGGGATGAATTATTCTTCCTAGTAAATAGCCTTTATGCAGATATTCATAGGTGAAAATTTGGTACACATGAGATTCCTGCCTTCAATTAATTAAGGGGAAAGATGGAAGAAATTAAAGAAGTAGAGAAGGGTTATATGGAAGGAAACATGAATATATTATTTACAATTTTTTTGTTTTGATAATACATAGCAATTTTCATACAGTTACCGAAGGGAAAAGATTATTATTATTATTATTTTTATCATTAGTAGTAGTAATAGTAGCAGTAGTAAATCACTTTGAAGACAAATACTTTCCACAGTACTTAGTACATACTTTCCAACTCTACCGGAATGTCCGGGAGACTCTCAGATTCCAGGTAGATTTCACGAACCCTCGGGAGAGTATGTCAGCCTCCTGCATCTGCCCACTTCCAAGTGAAGTGGGAAGAATTAGGTCCCAAATGCTGCGATTCTCAGGGAATCATGGCATTTGGCCCCGCCCCCTCTGTAAAATGCCGCTGTTTGCGTCATTACGTCACGGTTGTGGGGACAAAATGGTGTGATTTGCATAGCCCCGCCCCCAAAACACCCACCTCCCCCAGGCAGCTCCCGGATGCTGACTTAAGAAAGTGCACAAGTATGACTTAGTACAAAAGTGAATTTATTCAGCACAAAATTGCACCACAATTCATTATGTGATTTGCACCTGAGGCTTTGTCTCAGACTCAGCCCCCTAATCCAGTTGTGTACACTTCCCACTGCTACAAGTATTTCCAAGGGGTCTTGGCACTTCAGTTGCCAACCATTTTCCAGTCTTTTGTCAGGAATGCCACCTTCAACAGCAAAGAAACCTACCCCTCCATTAGTCTTGAAAGAGGGAAGTCATCTAACAAAATGAGATAGATGTTCCCCATCTACCTAATTTATAACCACATGTAATATCACCTCCCAAAAATACACAAATCCATAACTTCTTCCCCAGGGCATGCTATTATCTCAGGCATTGGGTCTATTACTGCAAATATATCTCTATATGTAGACCCATTTTGACGATCTAAGTTGCATCCCTCAGATCACATATTTAATCTAATAAGAAATGTTGAATGGAAATCTAGACAAATTTCATGACATGTGATGTGGAGTCTCCCTATAGCAATATTGCACATCAAAAAAGTACATCACAGTGGACTTTTACTTAAAGCAGGATAAGACACTCAGAGGGACGCATTGTAATTTTATTTTGGATTTATTCTATCTCACAATTATTTTACATTTGACTCACAATTTTTGCTTCGAGTTTTCCAAATCTTTATATGAGCCGATTTAAGAAGGAATGTATCTGGGAGGGCCCAACCTTATGTCCTATGGCAGTGTCATAAATGAATAGAGGTGGAAGAGCAGGGGTCCAAGAACGGATCCTTGGGGAACTCCAACGGGTAAGGGAGGAGGAGGAAGTGTGGAGTTAGCTATAGAGACTGAAAAGGAGCGGTTGGTGAGGCTAGAGGAAAACCAGGAGAGGACAGTATTTCAGGGTCCCATAGATCTGAAAGCTTGCAAAAGGAAGGAGTGCTTAACGGTATAGAAGGCAGCAAAGATGTCAAGAAAGATTAAAAGGGAGAAATGTCTCTTAGATTTAACGATGAGAAGGTCATTAGTGACCTTAGTGAGGGCAATTTCGGTGGAGTGGCGGGAAGAAGTGAGATGACTGAAAGGAGGTCAGATGGTTGTAGACGTTTGGAGGCAAAAGCAAGGCAGGAGATAGGGCAGTAATTAGAGAGAGGCAGGGTCTAGGAATGTCTTTTTTGAGTATGGGGGAGACAAAAGCATGCTTAAAGAAGGAGGAGAAGTTATCAGAGGAGAGGGATAGGTTAAAGAGTTGGGCAAGGTGGAAGCAAGCCTCAAGAGTAAGGGAGCAGAGGAAGTGAGAGAGGATGGGGTCAAGTGGGCCAGTGGAGGGGGTGCAAAGAATAATCTTTACAGAAACATCACAGAATATATAGGCACCTATCAGCAGTTTGTATGTGATATGATGAGCTCTATATTAATACTGGTCAGGGGCACTGGGATTATATTAAAAATATTGCATCATTTATTTACATTTATCTACATTAACATGCTCCATTTTTAAAATAGTTGATTACAGAGAACAGTAGCTTGCACTTACTTACAGTAAGATGCCAAATCGTTCAAGCTCTGGCGTATCTTGCGAGATTAGCTCTGTGCATGTTCTGGAATGGACCATTCGCCAACAAATGCAATTCATGTCCCAACACTAATGACACTTATGACTGACTATGAATTGAAGGGTGGAACAGAGGTGGTAAGGGGCGGATGGACATAAGCAATGTACAGTAAAGGTGTGCCCACGCAGATGCGGCCAATTCAAGTCGTCCGTTTGTCGTAAATACACCAGGTGTAAGTGCCAACTGGTAGTGATAATTGTCACGGAATAGTTTTGTTTCGAAAAGTACACATATGCTGCACTCTGTTCTGTCTGTTAATATACAGGACGTAACAGTTAGACAGAGCGAACTTCCACCCAGATGGAAATCAAAACGCATCTTGAGATCCGCTTGGATCTGAATACAGGTGGAAATAGGCTCAAGTTCCGTGTTCTTTTTTTAGCCGCAAGTTGCGTGCAGGTTGCGTACAATCATGAATCAGGCCCTTTATATTTTAGGTTTAGTGACCCTTGAAATTATAAGTTCATATTCCACATGTATCGTTTTAAAATCGTTTTTCACTTTGTGAAGGTTTGGAACAGATGTTTGAGTACGTCCACTGACTTTCAAGCAAAGGGAAATATAATATGTTACTTCTAATCTGACCCCTTGGTTAACAGTTTCTGTAGTTAGAAATGTAAATTGTATGACAAGGCATCATGATCTCGGGATTCAGTTTAAGCAGCTCTGTGGAAATCTAGCCATAGGTTGCTTTTGCTTAAAAATGTGAAATATGTACTTACCAACTTTCCAGGAATAGTCTCACTCCTAAGTTGGGAGCTAAGTCATTCCTTAGCTGGGGCGGTGGTTACTCATCATGGGATTCAACTCAATCGGCAGACCAGAATATATCCAAAATAAGGATTTTTTTACAGCAGGACAACACTAAGACGTTCACAAATTACAGGGTGAATGCTAGTATGTACCCCCAGCAGCCTCATGCAGTCAGCACTCCAAAGTAACAATCTCTTCATAATAGTATCCTCCCCCACTATTACCGTTACTGTTTACCTACACAGTTCTGTGTCCCCTGCCTGGGGTATTGGCTCACACAGACCCTGTCCTGGTAGGGTTTCCTCTGGCAGCACTGCGATGGCTTGCCCTGTGGATTTCATGCTGATGTCTTGCGCACCAGGATCCTCCAAGATAGAATGAATCCATTGACATACTGCTCCCCTTCTATTCCTGGTTGTCTGCTCAGGGAGTAGGGTCAAGATATCCCAACCCTCCCCCTTTCAGCAGGGGTCTATCAGTAGACACTTTATTTGTCTGTTAGACATACTGTCTCTGTTACCTTGATTATACAAAGGGATGGCTTGACTGAATTAGCTACTTGGCTGGATACACTTAACAAAGGTTTACAATATATCATCAAGGAATAACATTACACTGCGCTTGCGTGAAACATTAATACATTTGACACATTGTATCTGCAGTATTGCACAATCTAAGTCTGTGATAAATGTTATTGTATCATAATGTATATTGATACATATTAATACATTTCCCAATGCTACTTCTGCCAGTATAGTACTTATTGTGTTACACATTATCTGGAAGTTCTAACCTAATTACCTCCCAGATTGTTGACCTAGATAATTACCTTGGGCTGCCAGCTAGCTATCTTAACAGTCACTCAGACATCGTTCTGATTACATTGTTAACAACCAAGATCTAAACCACACCTCATAACAATGGACATTTGAGACAAATGGTAATTACCTTAGATGACACAAGCAAAATTGCTTTTGCTGTCTTGCTACTTTTGCACAATATGGCAACAATCTTTATATTTACATACAATATTGCAGGTAATAGCAAGGGCAAAATGTACCCGATAACAGGAAAAATAACAATACACATAATACACCGATGCTCTGGTGTATATACTTAGTCTGGGTCAAGAATTAAAAAGTACATTAAACTGTGAGAAACAGGGTGATGAATATAAAGTCCTCAGACCAGTGGGACCCCGTTTCATCACAAGCATGTGATTTATACTGTTATACATAGCTATCGTGAATGGAAAGCTTTCTTCTAAAAAGACTTACACAGGCCGGTGTACTCTAGTCATCACCGTCATCCCAATGCTCCCTATTTAGAATAGGGATCTTTCCATTTCGACCAATGAAAATAACTGTCTTGGAGAGGTATTTTTGGTGAAAAAGACTCTTTGCTGTCACATAGTCGGTATTTAGCTTTCATCAGCTAAAAACCCAAATCAATAATTTACTCTTAGCAAAATGGTGCATTAAGTCAAAATGTGTACAAATTTTACTGTGGTGGAAGACTCCTTAGCATGATTAACGCATAAAATGGATTCATATCTATGTAAAACAGAACATATGGGTAAGGATTTTACTTAGTGATTAGCATAAACAACATAACATTGTTATCTGTTACAGTGTAAAAATATTGTAAAAAATAAATAAAAATGGGAATGTATATTTATAAAAGCTTCTTTGTGTTTTAACCACTATTGCTATGGGAACAATACGGTTGAGCAAACTAAGGAATTGTAGGGAAAGGAAGTATATTTTATAATATATCTTAAAGGTCTGTAAATAATAAAAATGATAATAAAATAAATGAAACAATTAAGCAAGTAAACTCATCTGTCAGTTCTGCATTTTGCATGGCTGGTAATGCATATATTTCACGTAGAATGAATGTGACCCCCAAATCCAGAAATATGCTCCAGCCCCCAAATTTTATCTATCCACACCTGGGCCTATCTCCTCTTACTACCAACCTAAATAATTCTGCTCACAGGTTATTTGCAGATATGGCATAAGCCACCATATAAGCAAAAAAAAATTATAACAACAAAAACTACATTTAATAATAAAATAAACCCTTAAATAAAGTGAATATATTTGGTATCACTGTACTCAGGAATACGCGATAAACTTCTGGGGCTGAACTTATTATTTGAAACAATTTCTATGAGAACAATTTTGGAAAAGGATATTTTTTCTTATTTTTGCCCATGTTCCCCATGTAAAGCTTATAAACTAAAAATATATTTATTCCAATATACTACTGAAAGAGAGCTCCATCTGTCCCCGAAAAGAAACAATAGAATCCTCAATGGTGCAGACCAAGAGATAAACATGTTATTCTAAATTTATATAGCACAATCTTTCTAATCAATAAGTAGCTAAGTGTACTGGATTCTGTTTCCTGTCTTTTGTAGACAAATGTATCTTTCTTTTGGTAGCATACAAAATTTGCACTTAATCATTGTGCTGTCCTTTTCTATTTCTTTTTAATATGTTATGTGTTTAGGGCAAGTGATGTTTGTGGCATTCACTATGTTTGGTTCTGTGGTGAGGCTACAAAACATATGGGGCAGGACTGCTTTCAGCCTCTGAGGGCCAATATTTGTACTTTATTTTTATCTTCCCATCAAGTGAACCACATCACCAGATGCAGGTTTGTCAATGACTTCAAATATCTGCCCAAACAGGTCCTCGGTAATCTGAAATTTTCCATTTCTGATTAAATCTGTAGGGTGTTATTCAGTAGTGGGACGGGAGTGGGAAAGATGTGCATGTGTGGACAACTTGTTTTTTCTTCTGGATTTCGCTACCAACACTCCACAGAAACCGTCCTCAGTAAAGTCACTATTTAACGTCTCTCTGCTAAATCTCAAGAACTCTTCTTCCTTCTTGTCCTCTCTACTGTCTTCAATACCACTGACCACCCCTGCCGTTTTCCAAACTCTCCAGTCTATAGGCCTCCATAACACTGTCCTCTCCTGGTTTGCCTCTTATCATTCCAACCACTACTTCTTGGTCTCCCCACCTGACACCCCCTATTTCCCTACATGTCGGAGATCCCTAAGGTTTCGATCTTGGTCCCTGCTCTTTTCCCTCTACACCTCATTTCATTGGTGACTTCATTGACTCAATTGGCCACTAGTACCACCTGTATGCCGATGACATCCAAATCTGTCTTTTCTCTCCTGACCTCTGCAGTTCCCTCAGCTCTTGTATCCTTTGCTGTCTCTCGCCATCTCATCTTGGATGTCCCAGCACTTTCTTAAATGTAATTTTTCGAAGCCTGAAATCATTGTCTTCCTCCATTTCCAGGGCTCCTTCACCCCACCCTCCTCTCTTTCTGTTGATAACACTACCCTCTTCTCTGTCCTTTAAGTACACTGCCTAGGGGTCATCCTTGACTCCTCCCTCTCCTTCAATCCTCACATTCAGTAATAATAACCTTACTCATCCTAACCGTGGCAGGGTGAGACTCAGGAGAAAGTTTTACCCATTCCTCATAGGGGAGGAGGGGTCAAATTCAGTTTAGTCTTGTCCTGTGTCTGGGGAGGGGGAAGTATAGCACCTCTCTACTGAAGGAACCAACATATCTTGAAGTTTTTGCACTCTTGTGTTCGCTGTTCACCTGCATCGCTGTCCTATGCTGTGGATCATCACAATAAAGCTCCTGCTTGACCCCAACTCAATACTTTGACTGATAACTTGCCCGCCTCTGCCTCCATGAAAGTAATTAAATCAGTTGTTATTCTTACATTGCTATTATAACAGATAGGAATTAGATTGGCTGCAAAATTTCACTCTCTCCTCTCTCATCGCACAAAATCGCCAGAGATGACCAGCGATTTTGAACTTCAGTGTCAAAATCGCAGCTTGATATATTTCAGTTTTCTTTTTTCAAAACTCGCGGGTAAACACCTGCGATTTGCCGCGATTTAAACACGCTGGCAAACTCGCACTTTGATACATTTAACCCCTGGTGTGGAAAACAAACACGTGAGTCACATTCATTCTGTTAAAATACATTTTGAGGCTGCATTTATTTTTCAGAATCAAACCAACAATTATATACAGGGGAAATGCAATCTATAGATACAGGGTTTTTTTTTCAAAAAGATATGTTAGCGAATACATTTAGTGATCTATTACATTGTACTGAATAAATCAGCAATGTTTCATGTTGCTTTGTATCAGAAATTCTAAGTCATAAAAAGCAATGTTATGATTCATTACTTCTTTATAACAAATCAAAGAAATGAAAGGTAGATTTTGTTTCATTGGTTAAAAGCACCGTAAATATCATATAATTTGAGCAAGTCCTTGTCAGTCACCTAAACTCTACTGGAAAATTGGCTATACATAAGATGATTCTGATACCTGACCCAGTACACTAGAATCTGATGGGAACAATGATTCTTATGTCTTTTTAGTTTTAGGTGCGCACGTTCAAATTGGAGGTAGCAGGATGTTTCTGTGATCTTTTTCATGTATCAAGGTAATGATGGTGTAAGTGTAAATTGTTACAAAACAGAAAGGAAATCCTCAAGGCTGTTTCAAAGTTGTGATCCATATTGTTACATATGGTTTCCATATCCTTAGAACTAAGCCATAGGCTGGGCACACACTACAGACTTTTCAGCTGATTATTGTGTCAATCACACGATAAACCACTGTTCAGCCCGATATTGCATTAGTGTGTACACTGAAACGATGAACGATGGTTGTTTCAAAGCTTATCATATCATATCGTTTCATTTGATTTTTACAACAAACTATAAATCTCATTCAGTGATGCATCAAAGTCCGTCCAATCCTGCAGTGTGTATGCACTCACAATCAGGATCGCCATAGAGTTTACAGAGTCACAATCTTTTCACCCGATGGTTATGCCTGATGAAGATGAAGAGCACAGATCTGAAGGTAAATCTTGTAAAACGTGTATAGTGTGTACACATGAATAGGCTGCTGATCGGGACTTTTTTTTTTTCCAGTCGTTGGTAAAATTGTTAATTGTTACCAATTGGAAAGTGAAGAAGAACTTTACAAGTTATAATACATAAAACTACAATTGCTGCTTACACATAAGATATGACTAGACCGGTTTTGCCCTCCATATGGGATGTATATAAATGAGGAATGTAGATGGCCAGGTGAGGTTTTCTGATTTTTTTTCTGGATTATATTATTTTAATGGTATTTTATTTTTCTAACACTAAAGCGGGTAAGAGTTTTGCTTCATTTTATACCATGCAGTTGTACTGTGGCTATAGATCATTTGCTTTATAGATATACTATCTACTATAAATGTTATATTTATTAATGTGTGAATTTTGTATTATGCATGATGCAACAGAAGGCAACAGTTTTATCATCATTTTCCATAGATCAAGAGGTGTAGTATAATTATTATCATTATTATTATTATTATTATTATCATAGAATTGTAAGGCGCCACAGTGCTCCACAGCGCCGTACAGTAGGAAAGACAAGGACATATATAAAACAAGACATACGTAAAACAAGAACAGACAAGGCAGACAAAATGAATGGAGACATGTGTGAATAGTGTTATCGAGGATAAGGTCACCTCTAAAAAGAGTTGGGTTTTCAAAGAGCAGCTAAAGATTTAAAGGCTGTGGGAAAGCCTGATTGAGCGTGGTAGGGAGTACCATAAGTGGGGAGCAGCACGGGAGAAGTCTTGAAGGCAGGAGTGAGAGATGGTAATTAGAGACGAGACAAGGCCCAGGTCAGAGGTAATACTGCTGACAACCTATTTTAATAACTAAGGGATGTCATTGCAACATGGCTTATCCTGCTTGGACTCTCCTGAGGATATGTGATTTCAGATAACGCCACCAATATTGTTAGAGCATTACAGCAAGTGGAATTCCATCACATTCCCTGTTTTGCTCACACAATCAACTTGGTGGTACAGAACTTTTAAAACAATAACAATGACATGCAGGAGATGCTTTATGTGTCCCGAAATATTTAGGGTAATTTTCGGGATTCTGCAACAGAATGTAGGAGAATGCAGCAGCTGCAAGAAGAATAGAATTTAGGACGAATGTACTTTAGTCCAGCGCAGTAGAGAATACTTTCCGTGTTGTGCAAGGTACTGAAACCACCCAAAGTAGTCACCTGTGAAGAGAGTGCAGACACTGTTAGCTTGAGTCAAGTGTTTCCCCTAATTAGACTTTTTGAAAAGCAGTAAGAAAAACTGAAGGAGGAAATGAAACAAAGCAATTCGGCTAATTATGTTGGACTTGTAGATTAAGTACTTTATTATGCTTCGCCAGGATCCAAGAGTTATCAACATCTTGAAATCAGATCATTACATTTTGGCAACTGTGCTTGATCCTAGGTTTAAGAGCTATGTCTTCCCTTTCTTTCCAATTGACCCAGATCTAAAGAGATGCAATGAGCTCCTGCTCAGCAAGCTGACAGCTCAAGTGGTACATGACATAATGATGTCTCCTTCAGTTTCTTTGACAATTGCTGCTAGGAAAAAACTTAGCTTTCCCAAGACACCAAGTGGTGATGCGGATGAGTCTGCACAACATATTGACATTTGGTCTGGTCTAAAAGAATTGGCCAAAAATCGTGACAACTTTTCCGTAAAATGAACTACAAATCCCCTGAGGAAGGCCATTACCGGCAATTACATCAAAGTACACAGACTTCTGTGATGGTGGATTCCAGCGGGTAGGAATTAGTATTGTTTGAGAAAGATGTACACACTGATGAGGGCGAATATGATGACAGTGTAGATTGCAGTTGCTGAGATCTAGCTGAGAGAAGGGAGCTAGCTGATGCTGGTATGCTTGGAAATATTTTGGGTAGAATGGTATGTTGGCAATTATATGTTTATCTACAGTGAACTTTCACCTTTATTAAAGAGGTGGGTTTTTTTTCTTTAAAAAGGTACAAGCTTTTTATTTACATTTTTTTTCCCCTGACTTAAAATCACTATGCACTTGAACATAGACTTTAGCACATGAGGTAGAGGGATTAGTATCATCATGACTGAGACTGAAGAGTGACAAGGACACCACCACTCCTCCTGTTTCTGTATGAGCTGTGGCACAGTAAAATGTCACTGGAGACTTTTAATAACACTGCCAGCCCTATTATTTGAATTCCTGTTTCAACACTAAACACTACCACCTCTCCTATTTCTAGGTGAGCTATGGAACAATGTAACTGCAGATTTTGTTGAACATTGCCAACCCTATTATTTCTATTTCAACAATGACAATTAGCAATGGAGCTGTCCTGTTGGTGTGTGAGCTACATAACACCGTATAATGTGACTGCATGTTTAGACCAAGACTGCCAGCCCTATTATTTCTATTTCAGCAATGACAATTAGCAATGGATCAATGGAGCTGTCCTTTTGGTGTGTTAGCTAGATAACACCATACAATGTGACTGCAGATTTAGACCAAGACGGCCAGCCCTATTATTTCTATTTCAGCAATGACAATTAGCAATGGAGCAGTGGAGCTCTCCTGAATGTCACTGGAGACTTTGAAGAATACTGCTACCCCTCCTCTTTCTTTTCTAGCTGTGACGCTGGCCAACTGCACTAGAGACTGTCAAGAACCGTGCTACCCCTTTTGTGTCCCTCTGTGAATGGCGCTGGATCCCCGTGGAGGGCGGTACTTATAGAATCCAAAACTTGCGAGATCCTACAACACAACAATGACATTTTGCCTCGTTTTCAATTCTGAGGGCACGCGAAAGTACCGAGCCGTTTCAGCTCGGTACTCGGATCTGCTAAGTTCAGGTGTGTTCGGTTCGAGCCTGAGCATCTCTAAAATATATATATATCTATATCTATATATATATATATATATATATATATATATATATATCTATATATAAATAATGTATTGTGGTATGTGCATTGTGTATTATCTATAATGAAACAGGAATAAATAGTCTGTCTTTTTAATTGTGCAGTGAGACATCACACTATATGACATTTTTCTATTGGATCAATTAACCTTTATAATAAATATTAAACATTGTATTAAAAAAAAATAGGTGAAATTAATGGGCAAACATAATTCAGGTATTATGTAAGTGCTTTTATGAAATGCTGTTGAGACTATCTATGATAACAAAAAAATATTTAGAAATAAGTAAATATGATATTGTATGTACTTCAAGTATTGAAGCATACATGCAGCGAAGGCAGTATATTAAAATATAAAAAATACACCCACATAGCACATTTTAGTTTCTGCGAAAATGCCCATAAATTCTTACACCCACAAATGCACTAAAATGTATTTGATTGCACAAATTAAATTATAAATTATATAGAAACAGTTTATGCTGGGAAGTGACACAATACAGCTTGAACCTTTCATGCTTCCAGTTGTTGACTTGGAGAGAAGCATTGTAATACTAGCCCATTCTTTTTGGCATGGATTGTTATAGCTCGGATAGTGCGAGTAGGTAGGATGTTTTGATAACCACTCATTTTCCAGTTATCCTCTTCATAAAAAGTTGAGCTACATGTAGTACTTGGTTTGTTTCCTATGGCATGCAAATAAAATAACAGATACAACTACAATACTATAATAGGGTTATAATAGGGTTACCCAAAACCAAATTGTAATAATATAAAACCAGCCTAACCCAAATATAAGTAATTTTGTTTAGAAAAAGAAAAACCGCAACACTTAATTTAACCACTGGAGGTCAGTAAAGGGCCTCTGATTCAACAGAAGGGTTCACTTTTGCTTCATGTGTAAAATTACTTGGTTTGTATTACAAATAAAAACTTAATTAAAGTGAGGACTTGTTTTATCTACAGAACACTTTTGAAGGACAGTAATGCTGTGTTTGCAAACAATGGGTAAGTATGAAATTGTTGTTCTGATCATTTTGCTATCACTGGTTTTAATTGCAAAATTTTACATTATTCAGGTGGTATTTGTCACTTAAGGTGCCAGTGCCTTATCTGAGTAATGTGAAGTCTTTTGCTCAGTAGTATTGATTCACTCATCTCTACAAGTGACAGCCAAGGTGATTTTCACGACAGTCAAACATTTTCCAGAAATGGTTCTCCTACAATTTAGAATCTGGCATATCATTTAAAAATACATGACATTACCTTTCATACTATAAATTCAACTCTGGATGACAGGCACAATCCTCTTCTGTTAAATTGGAACATAGCACTTGCTAATGGTTTTATATATACCAGAGATATATATAGAAAGATATTCCGCTGACAGTATGCAAGGCAAGGCTGCAGACACTACACACCTGTACAGCTGTGTACCTTCCTAGTTCAAAGATAAACAGGTGGAGGTATAGAATGTTTTGAAATGGTTTGAGAATGTTCTTTTTCCACAGCCAACAGCAAAGCTGACAGGGTATTTCTGCAGTGAATAGCAATTACAGAACACCTGCAGATAACTCCTTTGAAAGGCAAGGTAGAAGTGTCACCTGCCCATCAAGCTAGGACTGTGGGAGGAGTGTCAACTATATGAACCTGTATTGTGCACTTGTGCAATACGACCAATGCCAAACAGTGGCCGGTGTCTAGATGGCAGGACTATGTCTATTCACAGTTAGGCTTCCTGATGTCATCCTCAAAGAAAGTGTGCTGTTTATCTGTGATTGTGATGTGAACAATAAAAGCACCATTTATAAAGCAAGAAGTTGTTTGCCTCACCAGAGGGAGACAGTGTTACACTAATATATATTTTATATATTTCTGGGCAGCACAGTGGCGTAGTGGTTAGCACGTCTGCCTCACAGCATTGGGGGTCATGAGTTCAATTCCCGACCATGGCCTTATCTGTGTGGAGTTTGTATGTTCTCCCTGTGTCTGCGTGGGTTTCCTCCGGGTGCTCCGGTTTCCTCCCACACTCCAAAAACATACTGGTAGGTTAATTGGCTGCAATAAAAAATAAAAAAATTGACCCTAGTCTCTCCCTCTCTGTCTGTCTGTGTGTGTGAGTGTGTGTCTATAGTAGGGAATTTAGACTGTGAGCTCCAATGGGGCAGGGACTGATGTGAATGAGTTCTCTGTACAGCGCTGCGGAATTAGTGGCGCTATATCATCATCATCATCATCATCAGTTATTTATATAGCGCCAACATATTCCGTAGCGCTTTATACAAATAAAGCTAAATAGCACTATATAAATAAATGATGATGATGATATATATATATATATATATTCTATAATATAAATGCTTAGTGGCCTGTGTTAGTCTGTCTGTGTGTGGAAAAAATAAAACCAAGCTGCAGCGCCACCTGCTGGGCGGAGTTATACACTGACCTACTAAATTCTTAGTGTGTGTGGGGAAAAAAAATCAGAAAGGGCTGAAATTTGGTATACTAAGATGTTTTTAATTTGTTAATTTAATTTGTTAATTGTTAAAAGTGTTTATAAAGATTTTAAAAATATATATATATATTTCTTGAAGGAGAAGTGACAGTTGGGAGTGGTTGGTGGTTGCCGGGGGTGACAGTTGGGAGTGGTTGGTGGTTGCCGGGGGTGACAGTGGGGAGTGGTTGGTGGTTGCCGGGGGTGACAGAGCGAGAGGAGTGTGATACTCAGGACCGCTGAGAGAGATCCCTGTGTCTGGATAGACATATGGATAGATGTGGCGATAAAGATGAAGGATGAGGTGATGGAGAAGAATGATGAGGTGGTGACATGTGGACAAAACCACGTTAAAAAAGGGCGCTTACGTCGGGAAGTAACGCTCTTCCCCTGAGGAGGCCTGGGCTATGGCCCAAATGCATGACAAGAACCTTTTTAACACCTTAAGTAGCTTGATTTGACTAGAATGCATGAGTATCATGCACGGGTTAACATATATATATATATATATATATATATATATATATATATATATATATGGGCAAGAGCACACTTCTCCTGATGCAGACATAAACAACTTTGTTTACATTGTCAGAATGCCAAAGTTGTAGACAACATAAAAGTTTCACACACTTCCTAGTGATCCTAACACTAACTTAACAGAGACCAGCTCTCTAGAGACCAGGCAATTTATTTAGCATTGGGCACACTGAACATTGAAAACATACAGGTTTTTATACTTGACAAACTTCCCACAGTCATAGCTTGATAAGCAGGTGACACTCCCACCTTCCCTTTTAAAGGGAGTTCTCATCAGCTGCTCTGGTGATTGCTGATGCGCCCTGCTGCCTGCTGTCTCTGTGGGACAAAGACACTTTAAAACCATGTAAGTTAAATCAGACTCTATACTACTATTTTGTCACACATATGTTTTCCACTTATTTAACCAGGTGCACTACTGCACAAATGTGTTACTCTGTTTGCATCCTTTCCCTGCTGATTTCCGGTTAAACACCTCTTCATGTTACAATAGATAGATAGTACTTTTCCATCAGCACTGTTCCTCTAGTTTGATTGATTTGTAAATGTAAGTGTTAAAATGTAACTCCCTAGGAATTATCCTGCAGTTTGTGGGTTGGAAGGCCTCTGGAAAATGTGTAGGTTGGAACCAGTAGAAAGGTTGTATCAAAGTGCAACCTCTGACCCCATATATCACTCATTGAAATCAAATAAAGTTTTCAGTCTTTCTCCTAAAATTGTGCTTGTTTTAACTTCATTGGTAGCTTAAATTAATTATGGGAGCACTGGTATTGACTTTATTACATTTAATTTGTGGAAGTGCATCTAGAGATATGCTTTCAGGATTCAGGGCAACTGACAATACTGATGGAATAATAAGTCAATCTATTGATGTGGTGAGAATAGAGTTAAATATTAGTATGCTTAATTGTTATGTCACTTTAAAAATCTGCCTTCTTTCCACACCTTTACCTCTGATGGATCTATCAGAGGATTGCCCTATGAGTGTCTTGAAATCAATTGGGAGAAGAAAGACATTGTTTGAGCATTGAAATATCAGATCAGTGACTGCAAATATTAATATTAATTTAGGCTTATACAATCCTCATATTATTTGGCCGTATATGAATAGAATACTGCTGTTTAGATGCAGGTGATTTTATGTTTATTTTACATAGTTTTTATGTGTGCACACATTTATTTCATGTAAAGTATTTTTAATAGTATTAATAAAATTTTGATCCCAAGAATGGGACTTTAATAAATAAAATCCTTCTATTCTTGTGTTATTGGGGAGATATTCTCCCCTATGATATTCTGGTGCCACTTTGTTTATGTCTTTGTAAGATAACTTTTAGGGATGCAGATCGTCCCTTTTTTCAGGCTGCCATTATTATACATGTATAAGATATATATGGCTGAATTAGCGTCCTCTAGATTTCATATTATTTGCGCAAATGTTTACACCCCTGTAGATCCGCCATTTTTCGCCACAGAACCAGGTACAATTAAGCAAATGTAGACATAAAACGTTACATGAGCGTATAATTGCGCTGCGGTTTTGCATCTTTCCATTTTATAAATTGCCTTTATTGTTACAAATAAATACTTAAACAATGTGTTTTATTTTGTTGATACTATGTTATATCCTGTAGATCTGATTCAAACAAAAAGTATGTGCTTGTGTTTTCTATGTGTTGGTGTGGGGAGAGCCATTAGAGCATACACACATACATGGAATGAATAATTTATTGTACCAGTTTATTATTTTTTAAAGCATGATGTCAGTTTCTTGGGAATATGTTGTGAGTAAAACATAGGCATATCGGCTAATCACAGGAGAGCCCAGAATACAGGACTAAAGGATATGGCTGAAGGTGATTTAAAAGAGAAAAATCAAGTATGATCTGATGCCAATCTCAAACAAGTATATAGGAATGATGTGTTATACTGGCAAAACGTTGTTTATGCAGAATATATAAGAATTGTGTACTATGGTATATTAGTATGTTCTAGCTCAGTGGCGCACGCAGGGGGGGTTTCTGAGTCTCCAGAAACCCCCCCCTGCGCTAACTAAGTGGCCGCTATAGCTGCACTGTCCTATACAGCAGCCGCGGCGCTGTCAAAGAAGCATCCGCGGCGGTGCTGTAGTGTATGAAGCACCGCCGCGGACGCTTCTTAGACAGCGCCGCGGCTGCTGTATAGGACAGCGCTGAAGAAACGGAACTGCTGCGCATGCGCAGCAGCTCTCGCGGGGGGTGGGGGTTTTTTGGGGTCGGGGGGAAACCCCCCCCGACAATCCTCCGTTCGCCCCTGTAGCTCTAGGTTCACATTTCATATTCCTGGATCCAGAAAAATAGTTGACGTAAACAGTAAAATGCCCCTGAAATTATACCTTGCTGCTGTTACTGTAAGCGTAAAACATTTTTATACACAGAAAAAACTAGCTAGTGGCACTGTAATCTATTAACTGCTGTGGATCAGCTGCTGACTATGGGCTATATGAAACCAAGTAAACTGACATCAAATATTCAAACTAGAGATGCTCAGGCTCGGTTCCCCGAGAACCGAACATACCCGAACTTTGCAGATCCGAGTACCAAGCCGAGTCGGCTCGGTACTGCCGCGCTTTTTCGGATTTAAAAACGAGGCAAAACGTCATCGTTACGTCGTCTGATCTCGGATCGCGCGAGTTTTGGATTCCTTTTAAAGATCCAACATAATGGGGGGTGTGAGGGAGGGCGGACCCCCATTTTTCTTTTCTGCCACTGATGTGTGCCAATGTGTCCTAGATGTGCTAGGAACTGCCGTATTTGTGTCATTGCTCTGTCGCTTACCTTCCAGCCAGGTCGCTGCACAAAGTGTATGAAAATAATATTGTGATCTGTGAGATGGTCAAAATTGACTGCAAATGACTTGCAATTACTGTTGTTGAGGTTAATAATAATGTAGGAACAAAAAAAGTGCAAAATTATGTTACTTTACCATATTTTAGGGGGTTTTTTCTAAAAAAAAATCCAAAACCAAAACACATGAGGACGGTTTTGCCAAAACCAAAACACAAAGCTAATCCAGATCCAAAACCAAAATCAAAACCAGTTCACAGTGAGCATCTCTAATTCAAACGTGCATGGGGTCATTTAAGGGCTCAGAAAATGTGGAGGTGTACTATGAATGTTATTGATGAGTGTGACATGACATTTGTAATGTGGAACAAGGACGGTTTGCGCCATATTATCGGTGGTCATGGTCATGCGCACAAATGCAAAACTTAGATTTTGTTTTGTGAATGTGATAATAGAATGGGAGAGGGACAGAGTGCACTTTTTAGACAAGTTTCCTCATTCTGGTATCAGCTGCATTGCCTCTAAACAGTCTCAATTTGTGGGAAGGCCACATAGGTTGTTTCTAAAGCACAGTGGCTGCACCATGCTCCTTCTGCATTTCATTATTTACATGTTGTATATTAATACATTTTATTATGTAATAATTATATTTTATAATAGAATCATATATTACAACATTTAACCATGGACTGATTTAAGGCTAACGTGTTCCATGTATTTATTTTATACAGATGGATGTACTGAGGGTTGTGACAATAAAGAATGATTGCATTGTCAGAGGGGGGTAAGGCGGGGAACAGAAAACATTACCAAAGGGGCACAGAATATTACCAGCAGTAAACTTAATGGTATCACATGACTGAGATTACTACCGGTTTTATTACCACTCTTAATTATAGTGTATTGGGGTGAATTGCTTGCTCACTAACTAGGCACTTACTCTGGACAAAGCTATTCTAAATATTCATTAAAAATCTAAAGCAGAACCTATTTATTTGTCCTACATAATATTGAGTATTAACAGCATTTTTAGATCGATTGTACACAGCAGAACGCCGACACGCGTTTCGCTGAAATAGCTTTTTCCATGCCTGTTTTTAACTTAAGAGGTTTTATTTGTGATTATAAATAAAATATGAATTTTATTATAGCGTTTGGGTTACATATACAACACAGAACATTTAAAACCAGCTTCTTTTTTCTTCTTTCTTCACAACATATGTAGGCTTTACCTGGTCCTACCATCACTTATCAAAAATGACCTTGTGCTTCTCCACTGAAGTGCATAGGAAACCGCAAGATGCATCCAATTAGATGTGTAGGATGAGGCACAATATCTTTTTGCATCATAAATACAGGAGTCTTGCAGGAACATTCTATACTGCTGGTGACCCTGCACCTTACATTACCCATCTCCATGGGGCAGATTCAATCCAACGCGAGGTGCCGCAGAACAGCGCCTTGATAGTCACATACGCATATTGTCAGCTATAAATCTCTGCTCATTTTTGTGCTCAACTCTATGGGATGGGAGGAAAATAAGTGGAGATTTCCGTAAAAACTCGGATGCAATGTGTCTATCCATACAGACCGAATCTTGAGCCCAACAGAGAAATAACCTGACTAGGAAGT
This sequence comes from Mixophyes fleayi, assembly GCF_038048845.1. Classification (NCBI taxonomy): domain Eukaryota; kingdom Metazoa; phylum Chordata; class Amphibia; order Anura; family Limnodynastidae; genus Mixophyes; species Mixophyes fleayi. The sequence goes on from NC_134408.1 coordinate 128,733,617, forward strand.
AAGTTCCTACTCCCTACAGCAGGCCTGTCCAACCTGCGGCCCTCCAGATGTTGTGAAACTACAAGTCCCAGCATGCCCTTCCAGCTATCAACAGGTAGTTACTGGCAAAGCCTGCTGGGGCTTGTAGTTTCACAACACCTGGAGGGCCGCAGGTTGGACAGGCCTGCCCTACAGCATCCATCCATCCCCTCCATCAGAAGACTTTACTCCTCCATATCACTCTCCTCCAGGCAGGCGCATTGTACATGGGTCTGTAAATAGGTCCCCCCCGCCCCAATCATGGAATCACCCATTCTGAATTTTATTCATACATTGTCACATGTGTATGGGGGCTACATTAAATGGGAGGAATGCGGAGGGCAAGTACATTTTATGATGTGCAAATGTGCCCATGTCACTAAAAGATGTATACACTTGTGCACACACCATTCTATTTCTGTATAATATAATAACAATAATAATTGCAAATTGTTTTCTGAACAACCTGAGCTGTACAGACCTTCTGACATTCTATAAAGACAAGGCAGTACAGCTAATCCTCTATGACAATATATATTTGTGTAGGTTTAGTTCCCAGAAAACTCGGCAAGTACTCAAGACTTCAATAAGATTTTCCTTTCCAATTTGAATGAATTCTACTACGCTGCTTATGGAAGAACCATTATTGTTTAAAAAGACACAGCAGTGTGGGAACGTTGTTATAGCCGAGTATCTGAATTCTAGAGACTGAAAATGAGCAGATGGTACAATTTGTTGTCTACATTTTAAAAACTTCTTTCAACATTAATGTTCCTGTTGGGAGATTCCACCAATTAAGAATGTAAAGCATATGTTTAAATCATTGTCAATTATCTGGGCGGCTGCAAACCCTATACATGCCTAAGGGGGTAACAATATAATTGTAAGCTAGAGGAATTAAATGGTCCCATAACAAAAAAAAAAAAAAAAATATTTCAGCATAATTACCTTCAAATAATTTGTAATATCCCTGTATATGTGTCATATTCTATGTACTTTTTATTCCTGCTTGATTTTCTGTAAAACTTTGAACATTTTAATTAAAGAGACTTAAAAAAGAAAATTGTAATATCATGCAACACCATTTGAAGTGCACGTGATTCCTACACACAATGGAAGCAGACATGTTGTAGGCTGAGCCAATATGAAAATGTAGCCTAATTACTGACTAGAGCAGGCCTGTCCAACCTGTGTCTCTCCTGGTATTTTAATGAAACTACAAGTCCCAGCATGCTTTGCCTGCTATCACATGGCTATCTGCTGGCAAAGCATGATGGGGCTTGTAGTTTCACCACACCTGGAGAGACACGGGTTGGCCAGGCCTGCATGAGAGACTAGTGACATTATTTAGAATACAGCATATCAATTGACTAGTAACATATGACATTACTCAGGAACTTCATGCCAATGTTCAGGAAAATGCCACCTATCCATTCACCCTGTATCAGGGGCTTGCCACTCGTCACTGAGGTACGTAGTTCCTAGTGAGCTTTCTGAATATCGATTCACCTCACAAAATGACTGCCTGTGCATTGGCAAGACAACGGGTGCCCATTAAGTCCAAAATTCAAAGACCATTTCAGTTTAAAAGAAGCTTATTATTAAAACTGACAAAAAACTAAATATGTGAGAATATCCCTAGATTTGTTGCCTTAAATATTTCTGATATTGGCCTAATAATTTTTTTTTTCATCTGCTCAATATTATGTGCCAAGACAGAAAAACTTAATGGAAAAGTAAACATCGTGTTTGGCGACGAAAATGATCAGTGGAAGATTTGTGCACAACATTTTGAGTGCCTTTAAGTATGTGCTATCTCTTCCTTCGTCCTTACAATATCCTGTCCATTTTCCTGGTCTTTTCATTTGTGTTCCCAACACTGTAATAAAACACTAGTAAGATATGTCGTTTTTATTTTGATGCTCCACTGAATCTGATAATGGTCATTACTGGCGAGAGCTTCTTTTGAACCATACGTGCCAGCCATAGAGCAGTGACAAATTGGGCAACAATTTGCCTAAATTGTTTTACTTGGTATACAGTAAAGTACACAAATATTTCAATGTCAATGTACTGCAAGTTTAAAAGCAAATATAAAATAAACACAGAAGTACTTGATATTTATTATAAGGTAAAAACTGGTAAGCTAACAATGATATGCATCCTAATTGTAAGTCAAATAAAATTTATAATATGCATATACATTTACATAGTACTAGTTTGTACTGCAAGTTAGTGTAAACATTAGCAATAACAAAAATACAGCAGAATGTATGGCACAATGTTCAGGTAAATATTACATTTTGTATATAGTTTGGCACGAGTTGAGGATTGAATTTGACCGATGTTAAATTATTCTAATTTTTTAAGTTGCAATCTTTGTAAACTTGACATATTTTGCTACTATTTCAGAAAAATATATTTCTGCAAATCACAAGTGACAAGGTGACCTCATACAGAAAACAAATATAAATGATTAGGGTAGGCACCCATCTGTATGAGGTCACCTTGATGTGGTAGATGGGCATCCACAATTTGATCTAAATGTGCACTAAGAACCTCATGTGTATTTCAGAGATTATATTATAAATAATATTACAGTGGAACACTGCAGAGTTCACCTTTATATGTTTGGAAGATGTATAAATGTGGTTTTAGTGTGTCCCTGCTTCGTGTTTCTATATACATGTTAATTGAGCTTTTGATCTATGTTGACCTGCTGTTAGTGGCATACTTGCCTACTCTCCCGGACTGGGCGGGAGACTCCCAAATTCCAGGTATGTCTCCCAGCAAGTCTCCCGCACCCTGTCACCGACGGGCCTCAATGACGCGATTCATGGCGAATCACGTAATTTTGGCCCCGCCCTCTGTGAAAAAAATAACGATTTTGTCACAGGAGCGGTGCCAAAATTATGTGATGCGCCATGCCCCACCCCCTTCCACCCTCCCACCACACCCCTCATCAGGGATCTCCCTGAGTGAGATCCCTCAAAACAGGCAGGTATGATTAGTGGTATTACAGAATGTGTCCCTTTCTTGAGAGCCTTTTCCCCTTTGAATATCATCATGTCTGCCTGTCTCCAGTCCTAGTTTATCAGTTATTACTGTAACACTAATATGGTATACACACACTCCTGTTCTAGCTGTGTGCTGTCCATGGTCCTGGAATGAATACTAATTATCCCATGGAATAAGGCACACTTTCCTCCAGCTTTCTGCATCCTTCCAGCCTGGGGACCTGCCCTGATGAAGAGTAATGGTGGAGAGAGAACATGCACACACGGTAATGAGATTAATCTCTCCCCAAGCACCAAAATGCTCTGTCACCTCTGCTCCGTTTTAGAGAAGAGCTGTGTTACATGTAACATCTAAATATTACATATGGTGCTGCTCTGCACCAAAAAAATATTTAGTACATAGAGGCCAAAGCATTCTATATGGATTCCATGTTCACTGTGCTGAATGTATGTAAGGCTACGTACACACTGACATTCTGCAATCACAAGGTGTTTCTAATGTAAGGTAAGTGCATGTAGGTCTATGTGATAATACAAATTCTTGCACCGAGTGAGACGTCTGCTGTTTTTCATGCATGTAAAGTGTGCTGCTTAGTGGTGCATGTTATTCAAAGCTAAGTGTTCCATCTCAGATCATCTGATGAGCATCATTGTTGTTGAAAACTTTACATTTATTTCAATGGGAATATACTGTAAATGCAAAGAGATGTAGTTAAGAGGCTTTAACATGTGCAATTCCACATGTGTTTGGCTTGAACAAAGTGCATGTTCAGAAATTGCAGACTGAATGCACTTGCAAATACATACAATTAAGTTTTTACTTGCATTTTAATGAGTTAAAAACACGTAGCAAATGCCAGTGTGTATGAAGCCAAACTGGGCTACAGGGCTGAGAGAAACACTTTATTTCAGCTGTTGTCAGTCACGTGCTCCGAGCTGAAATCTCTGTACACAAGAGGAAGAGCTGTAACTGATGACTCCCCAGGACTGATAGACTTCAAAGCAGACAAATCCTCACCTACATTTATCAATGTATCAATTCTGATACCTGGTTCATTCTGACCCATGATACGGGCATTGCATTCTGCTCAATTATATCTGTCTTATTTACAGAACTTAGCAGATGGTCTATGTATCATTCACAATCAGCACTACGGTAAACAGAGGTCAATCAGGAGGCTCTTATATGTAAAGTTGAAATTTATACTTGGCTCAAAGCCTTGTATACATTTACAATTTTGTTTTGTTTTTAATCTAATTTTCAATTATTGATTAACTATTTTGGTGCATTGCTATATGTAATATACACAGACAATTAAATTGACAATAAATAAAAACTACTTACCCCCATCTACTAGTAAACATTAGACATTTCAGATTTTAAAAAGCTTCCACCAGTATTCAAGCAGCAGATGTTTATCTGTGTTTAAGCAAATCCTAAAGCGTGAGAAAAACATGGAAAAGAGGTTCTGATATGTGAATAAAGCGAGAAATCAGTGTGACGGGTTTAAAAAGGGGAGAAAAGAAAAATAGAAAAACAGGATGTGTCTAATAGTCAGATGATTTATGCTGACAATATTTGGGATTCTGAAATACTTTGTTCGAAATATGAATTAAAATCTGTGAATAATTAATTTCTACCATACAAATATAAATCATTTTAGTTGATACAACAATAAAAGTAATTTTTAATATATAGATTTACAGATTATATGAGAGTCTTCATACTGGTACTAACAATATGAGTCCCTCCCTATCAGAAACTCTTCTCCTTGTTTTTGCTGACTATTTAATTCATTGTTCTGCCAGTGCACCCCTATAATATTTAATGAGGGAAAAATACCAGTATTGGATAAATAACACAATTGGTTTCATCTGGTGCGTAAATCTTTATTATCAGAATTTAAGCAGATTCTGAGGTATCTCTTCCCTACTCTATTATAATTACCAACATAGGGCCTGATGCCTCCAAATCTGTATTTTGAGTTGCACACGTCTTAATACACATGAAAATCTAGTGTATAGCAAAGATGCAGCATCATCATCGCTCATCAATCAAACTTGCGCCCAGTTATAGTGTCGTAAACAACACATTTAGATACATAAAACCAGAAATAACACTCATCACAAAGGTGTGCTCTTAACTTGCATCTGCACAACTTTACTGTACGTATTTAGACGTTAACACCTCTGATCTGATCCGTCTCGCCAAGCACAGGAGGCCGTAAGCACAAGACACCCACAACTCCGAAAATGAATGCACAGTGCGACCATTGAACGCCAAGTTGCATCTTTACATCACGCGGGTGTACTTATGTGGAACTATAAATCAGGCCAATAATTAGCCTAATGCTAGACGTTGTAAATGGACTGAACTTCACCAACGTCTGTCTTTACCAAGTAAAACAATGGCAAAGCTAAAGACTCTTATTTATACAGTATATTGCACGAAGGAAAGGTTTCCCATGTCAGGGACTTACCGCCCATGCCATGTATATATAAAACCACAGGTAAATGGTTTCATCTTTGTTATCTTTATTATATGATCCGCTTTTTTTGGAGTAATGTGATGAGTCTTCTGAGTACACGTTCTAAAATAATAATAGGGGAAAAAATGAAATGCATAAACACAGGTGTTTCAAACAAAACTCCAACTATATAATTTGGTAAACTCGATGACAATATAATAAGAATTTCAACATTCTATTTAGTTCCTGCCTGTTGTCATAACAACTTAAGTTTCTGTACTTTCAACTTGTAAAGCTGTGACAGCTTATTCCTCAGTTCACTCTGCTTTGTACATACTAAATGTGATGTGCCAGAAACATGTTTGATCTCTAATAAATATATATATATATATATATATATATATATATATATATAAACAGATTGAATATCTCCCAGATTACGCACAGAAATATGTAAGATGACAGTAGGTGAAACCTACTTAACACTTCTCATCAACTCACCTCCCCTCTAATTTGTAACTCTGTTTGATCTGTGACCTTTTCATTGTCTGGTGTCTTAATCATTATTTCCATTTGACTATGAGTATTACCAATGCCCACAGCAACAGTACAATGGCATAGTAAGGCTGGGTACACACTACAGTGTTTGCAGCCAATTATCGGACCTATCAAACGAAAAATGACCGTTTGGCCCAATATCGCATTGGTGTGTACCCTGCAACGATCAACGTTTATTGTTCCAAAGCTCATTGTATCGTTTCATTCAATTTTGAAACCAGACTAAAAATCTTGTTCAACGATGGAACAATGTTGTTCCAATTCTGCAGTGTGTACGCACTCAGGACCGGCGCTGTCCATAGATCTCTATAGAGTGTGTAGAGTCATGATCTTTTCAGATGATGGTTATGACAGATGAAGAGCACAGATCTGAAGGTAAATCTTGTAAAATGTGTAAAGTGCGTACACATGAATCGGCTGCTGATCGGGGCTTTTTTTGTTTTTAATCATTGGTAAAATTGTTAAGAAATTTTGTATAGTGTGTACCGAGCCTAAGTAGTCAGCGGTCAGCAACTATGATAGCTCGTCAGGGCTACGAGTGTAGAAAAAAATTAATGATGTAGGTACATTAATATAATCTCTCTCTCTCGCAAGAGGGCATTGGTAGACAGCACAGTTGTGGTGTGTCCTACAGAAAGAAGATACAGGCCTAGACCAGGGACTGGTTGGAGACATAGTGACAGTCTTCCCCTGGTATCCACTAGGCTGACTCTGAACAAGGCTCAAGGAGCACATGGCTGAGATTAGGGGCATACCAACAGGGGGCCCACAAGGTCCCACAATTTGCTCTCAAAAGAGCAGAGTATAAGCCTGTTTTGAGCAGCACATCACATTAGGCGTATACCCCAGACCCTCCAGTATGCTCTATTGAGACTAGGGGATGGGGGGGGCATGAGGCGAGAATGGCGTTACTGTGCCCTTACCCACATTTTGCTATGGGAATGGCAATGCACCATTCTGCCCCACAGTTTTTAGAATTACTTGCTACAAAGGACTGAGTAGGCTCACCACTGAATGTAATTTGCAGAGCAGTCCAGAAACAAGATTTCGGTTTATCAAGCAAGATTATTGAAATTAGATAAAGAAGAGGTTATGGCGTATTTCTGCCAGTGTTCCTTGATATAGGAAGGGGAGCACTGCCTTTCAAGTCCAAAAAGAATTTGACTTATACACCAGCTCATCGCTGGTGGAGGTTGGATCTAATGCGTTAGTTTTAGAGAGGAGAGAGGAAGAATGCACCTTGAAGTAAGCTGAATGGACCATCAGGGTGTGCCAGTGCAAAGCCAAGGCCAAATGCTTTAGTAAGACATAATGTTGATGAAAGCTAAATTCCTTGAATACTGAACTGACTAAGCACAATCAGGCTGTATTTGCAGAATTGCAGAACAAAAGGCAACTGCAATTCAAGAAAGAGATTCGGCACATAAAATGGCAGGGAAAGGATTTTGCTGACCAATAGTTCTTTCATTTAAGAGAATTGGCCTTGTGTAGGCCAGGTTCAGTCAGCCCGTAGCCAGAGGATCTGAGTGGCGTGGCTTGATGAGCCATGGCACCAAGTGACATGCTCACTTTCCATGTGTGATGATGTCATCACACACACGAGAGAGCAAAGAGCCATGGGAGTGTCAGCCCTGAGCCCACACCAACAGGACCTCTCCAGCACACTTCTCTGTGATCTCTACTTCCACAATACATGGAGCATTGCTGCAATTATAGTGCTCTATGTACGTTAATACTAACAGGACCAAGGTCATTTTCACTCATTTCTTAAAAAAAAAAAAAAAAAAAAAAAAGGAATCTAATAGCCACACATGTTCAATTTACCTCTCTGATAATCTACATCATATTGCGGATTGCCTCATAATGAAGGAGTCACTGGCACTCTCTGGAACTGTGGCAACAACACTACGCATCAGGAGAGGTACATTACATACAGTCTCAACTTCGATGGCATTAAATTGTTTCCTGTTCCGAAAAATGTATTGTCATCCAAAAATCTCTGATACATTTGCAAGAGAAATATTAAATGTTTGCATGCCTTCTCTTTTAGTAGATCACGGTGCCAAAAAAATGAGTTGTAATACCAGTTACCACTCAAAAAATACATTCAATCCTACTAATCAGACAGGTCTTTTAGCGGTAGAATGTAAGAAGGAAAAATCCAGAAACTCCTTTATGCCTACACATTTATACCGGACTAATTGTGGTTGTATGGGTTTCAGAGACATAGTTCTGCTGATGGTACAGTCTAAAACTATACACTTCGGTGGTAATCGTTAACACGATTATCACAATTACGACACCCACGAGACCTACAAATAAAAGACGAATGTATTAAAAACAAATGTAAATATTAATCGACTTAACCTGAAAATCGACTGGGCAGATCACCGCATGATGACCGCAAGTGATTTCGAATGAAGAGCTGTCCGGCAATGTCGGGACCCTGCAGGTTAAGTGTTTAAACAATTAACCTGACATTGCCGCTTTAAATTAAGATTAATAGAAGTCGCGATGAAACTAAACTGTAGTGCCGGACAGCTCTTCATTCAAAATCACTTGCATGTTATTAGCTATGAAGAAGAAACAAACAAATCAAACAGCAATTTCACACACCCTTTCACCTTCAATCAAGAAGAAAAGTAGAACAAGAAAATGCCAAATTAAAGAACAAGATTGCCAAAATATTAGCACAGACTAATGCTCTACTTTTAACCTTAATGCCATGAGAGATACACCTTCTAGGATTACAGAACTATACCTGGATGAGATACTTATGGGGAGAATGATATCTTTATCAGGGGCAAACGCAGGATTTGTAGAGGGGGGTTTCCACACCATGCCGCCAGTGGGCGTGACCAGCATGCATGGGGGCGTGGCTATAATTTTACACAGTGCTTGGCTGCTTTCCAACTTTTCCTATCCTCATAATATTCATGGGCAATGCTGCGGGCACTACTGTTAGGTGCATGCAGCTCTCTCTTTTTGAGCAGAGCCGTGTGAATCAGGGATAGGGTCCAGCCACCTCAATTATACAGTGCCCCAGGCTTGGAGGGGGTTTCCAGGCACTAGAAAAACCCCTATCGGTTTGCCTATGTTTATCTATAGTAAGTAAACCCAGCAGTTTATGTCTTATACTAACAGATGTGAGATGGACCATCTCACAAGCTGTTTCCTGGAGATTGGGTTCTCATCAAGTTGCACCAGAGAAAGAGTTTGTTTGAGCCCTGGTGCAAGGGACCTACCAGGTATTGTTGACCCCAGATTCCACAGTACAATGTTAAGGGAAGTCTGTGTGGACACTGCAAACAAGTCAAAAGCCAGCCCTCTACAGACCCACCTGCCAGGATCCTGATTCTTCAAATTTGTCTTTTCTAGAGAAACCTTTCGTATTGCAGTCATTTTGACTGATAACACTCGGCTCACTATGGCTAAGCACTATGGAAATCTGACTAATAATACAAATTGTTGGCTGCGTGCTCACGTTCCTATTCATACTTACCAGGCTAGATAGTGAACAAGGAGCTCTGTATTCTCTATGTATTCTCCATACTTTCACTATCTGTATTTGACCTTATCATTGTTATGAGAACAAACATTTTAGACTGTGAACATATAGTGTAAAAAAGATTTTGTTCAAAGATTTTGTTTTGAAACAATTTTTAAGTAACAAATGATTAATTGACCTGGCCATAATATTGATATGATAATGAAGTGTCAATTCGGGAACATGCGACTCAAGTTAATTTGCATAACAAAATGTTTTAAAACACAGCAAAATGTAATAAGCATAGTACCAAAAAAATGTGCATTTAAATACTAATAGAGAGCTATTATTATTAAAACAAAATTATTCCTGGGTTGAGTTTATATTACATATGTTTTGCTACCTAGTATCAGGCTCTGCCTTATATATGATCATATTTTGGATACAGGACAGAGTGAACATATTGTATGCGAAAGTGGGAAATTTTGTAATATGGATCCAAGGGTAATTGGACAAATCAAAAATCAAATCTGCCCCACCCCGCATATGACATGGAATGATGTATAACAAAGGATCTTGAAAATGTCCCAAATGTCAATGAAATCTGTGTCTTGCAATGTAGATGACGAGTATAGATATGTGGTGATGATTGTGTAGGCTTTATATCTTATGGAGTAGGTTTCACCATCAATGGACTCCTCTCCTCCTGTGAATTAATGGAAAAGAACCTCCTATATAATTTGCCAGCATATGGACAAACAAAAAATTATTACATAGTGAAGTACTGTAATGATTTCATCAAAATCCACAAATTACCATGAGAAACTTTGTATATGAATATATGACACTAAAACATAATAAAACTTGAAATTTTAATCAGTATGTATCAAACATATGTAAAACATTAAAAAAAGCAGAACTTCAGTCCCCAGTTCAGATCTTAGGACTCTTACTGAAATTGAACAGTCAACAGGCACAGCATAAACCAATGTCCAGATCTTAAAGCCCGGGTGTTCAGGTTATTTGGTTGTCCATTCAAATGTCCAGCAGCAAGTCCACTCCTGTTGCCACCAACGCGTTTTGACTAAATTGAAGCCTTTCTCAAGGTAACCACCTTGAGAAAGACTTCCATTTAATCGAAACGCGTTGGTTGACAACAGGAGTGGACTTTTTCCTTTTACTTGGTTCCATGTCAGTGATTAGTGCTGACACCAGTTTTTGTGCATTATTCCGAGTATAGAATGAAGGAGGTGGTACCTGGCCTTCTGGCAGAGCAGCTTTTCTTTAAGTGCTTGGGGTTTCCTCTTGTTTGTTTATTGGCTTCGTAATATAAAAGAATGAGGATAAGAGAAATATGTGGCTAAAAATTAAAATAACGCTACGTATCTGGGATATACTGATCTGTCATATGAATGGTTTATGAAAAGGAATTTACATATGTTGGTAGAGTACGGCTTCTCTTAGTATTATTTGAATGTATTTAGAATTCAAATTATATTCACCTAACCCTGAGGAGACAACCAATTAGGAGTCATCTCAATAGTTTAAAGGTCTTTCGGATGTTCAAAGTGACTACTTTTCTCGGAGGAAGTGAAAAGAAGATGTCCATGTAAGAAGTGGTTAGCTCCGAGGAACTCTGCTGCGTTACATAAAGGACAACGCTATTCCACCATTCATTGAATGGATATATACTTTTGAAACCTGAATGCAGTGTGAGTGAAATGACTATTTTAATATAAATGTGCTGATGGTTTTACACTGTGTTAGAAATCTTTGTTTTAGACAATAAAACTGATGAACTAGAAGACCTATGAGAGAAAGCATTTTCTCACCTATTAAAGGTGAGCAGAATACTTATTCTTGTGGCAAATATAATTGTTACACTATGCATTATATATACTACTGATTCTTCCTATATGGTGAAAAATCTTAGGAATTTTGGAAGATCATGAAAAGAAGGTCAACATTCATGTCAACCCCTATTTCTACCTGACTTTATCATATTAAAATGAGGGGAGCACCATAAATATTATTTTGAATATCATTGATTAAAATATTACACACTGTGTATATATATTATTATTTTAACTTTATGGTTCACTGGCAGGAGAGGACTAGCAAATTTTAGCCCGGGGGACAAGACTTGGCAAAACTTGACAGCACCGTGGCTAAGTGGTTAGCACTTCTGCCTCACAGCGCTGGGGTCATGAGTTCAATTCCCGACCATGGCCTTATGTGTGGAGTTTGTGTGTTCTCCCTGTGTTTGCGTGGGTTTCCTCCGGGTGCTCCCTCCCAAATTCCAAAAACATACTGGTAGGTTAATTGGTTATCAAAATTGACCCTAGTCTGATGTCTCTCTGTCTCTCTGTGTGTGTATGTTAAGGAATTTAGACTGTAAGCTCCAATTTGGCAGGGACTGATGTGAATGAGTTCTCTGTACAGCGTTCTCTGTAAAGGTTGTAGAATATTATATTAGTTATGAGGATATGATTAAAATTTCTGGGCATTAATTTAAAGGCCTTTATTAAAAAAATGCTGCTTGAGCCATCAAAGGTTACTTGCAGTTTGGTCAGAGAGTATGAGATTCAACTTGCCTATCACTAGACAGTCTATGATAGGTATTGCGATCAGGACTCCTTCCTGGATCTTCAGGTCTTGAAATTTGGATAATTCCATAACTTCGGCAAGTCTTTCTTGATGTTGGAGGCCATGCTAATGAGCTGGTGCCTCAAGACTGCCTCAGGGTCATAAGGTGAGTCAATAAACTCAAAGTACTCAGTGAGGATAGTTTGATTTTTCCCCTTGACTTCTTTATTGAGTAATAGATTCACTGATTCTCCACGTGACATTAGGAGGTTGAATATGTGAAGTCAGATCCACGTGATTTGGAGTGGAGTCCGTCCAACCAAACCATAAGTCAGTGCTAGGTTTCTTCCAAAAATGTTGAGTAAGCTCGTTTGCCACAGCTTTAGTTGTCCCCATTCAGGATGGGCCCTTCACACAGGTTAAATAGTTACATGACAGCTATGTTTAAAGGTAAGCAAGTACAAGGGTTATAGAACTCAAATTATCCTGCTGACTCCATAAACCCAATGCACATCCTAACTCCCCTAGTCCACATCACATACAAATGTGTAAATTTAAATGTTTTTGAACAACAATTTTTAATCTTTTTTTTTTTTTTTCAATTTTACCATGAACCATTCTTCATTTGCGATTCTCTCATCTGTACCCATGATATCTGCATATGATATCAATCCTATATAATCCTACATATAATCCTAATGAGCCCTACTGAATGACAAATTTGTATACACAGCCCGGACTTAGAGTATTGATTTACAGGCTCTTAGGGCACTATTGTTTCAAAACATATAAAACTACTAGTGTGTCGGAACAGGATAAGGCGCGTTTTATTTTTATCTCTGAGTTAAAAATGACAGTTAGAGATGTGACAGTTATAAATGAATAAGAGAACGGGTCATCTGATCTGTCCACTGCAGCGACTTCTTAAATCAAGGAAATAACAGATATGTGATTAATATCTATGGCTGTCAGATTAACCTTTGTCAACAGCATAAATGAAATAACTGAAAGTAGCAAAGTAATTTAAGTGTGCGTGCGTGCGTGAGTGAGTGGTGCATAAACTACTGTTGTGTAATTCATATTTAATATATATTGGAGGTAATTTGCAACAGTGGGGTCAGTCTACAAGCCATCACAGAATCTGTGTGCCAAGATGGTTTCTCAGAACACAAAAATTCCAGCTTTGTTGACATGTATCCAGTTCGGCAAGAGTACGGACAGAGAGGATGTAAATTTGTAAAACCTATTTCTGCAAAAACAAAGTGGGGGTGTTGCAGTTCTGATATAAAAATGATCAGAAAAGTATCAGACTGAGCAGACTCCAGTCTAATGACCTACTGCTTAGTCAATGGCCCCTACCATGCAGTGTGTTGGCCACTGAGTGTGTGCAGACCTAGGAACAAGGATACAAAAAGGGATTAGTGCAGGGCAAAGTTCATTTTCTCTAATTACGAATCACCTATTTGCCTATTCATAGATGCGTGAGGAGCTGGGCCAAAAAGAAGACAGTCACGCCCTTCAAATTAATACACAAAAACACTAGCAGGTTTGGCCCACATACCCTAATTTGCCAACTGTATAAAAAGGTGCTACACTGCTGTGGCAAATTAATATGCATGATGCAGGTCAGTGGCAGTCTGGTCTGGGTGGCAGGGTTGGTCCCATAGTGGGCTACCATGGGCTGGGTCACTGGGCCACTTGCATTGTTTTTCTTTAAAATGTTCCTAATAGGCTGCTGAGTCAAGTCTTGCCCCGGGCTAAAATTTGCCAGCCCTCCCCTGATGCAGGAGCACACTTTAACCAGTGATAGGCAACCTGATGTACTTCAGAGGTGGCCCTCTAACCTTTAAAGGGCTGTGCATTATCCTTAGCCTGAGTAATAAGTTAAACAATACATATAATCAAAGAAAGTGACACCCATCTGTAATAAAATATCAGCAGGTATTTAAAACAAGAATTAGAAGCTAAAACAAACAAATCTGACAATAAAGCAGGAATGAGCCGGAGGAGAGGTGAAGGCTTGGAGGGCCCCCTGTTGCCCATGATTGCTTTAAACACAAAAAACACATTTATACAGCATTGAAAACATATACATAATACACTCTGCAGTACTGCTAAGTAATATACACTTTATAATATAACTTATGGATTAAACATGAGGTGCATATAAAGTAGCAGTGAACAAGTGTGGGTTTCTAGTCAAAAGTGAACGAGTGAGGTCATTAGAGAGAACTTTAAAAGAAAAAAAATCAGGTACAATATAAAATCCCTGTTTCTGTCTCTATAACTCCTAGCTAAAATACACATACATGCCTGTTGTTACGACTCTGCCTATACTTTGTATGTGGCAGCAGTACCTCAAATCCACCAGAGGTGCTGCTGTTCTGCCCCTGAACTTTACACCATGCTTGTAGGAGTTAATCTCCTTACCTGATTAGAACTGCACCTGTCTCACAGCTTCTAATACATGCCTCAATCTGTGCTCTGTGCAATTCATCATTTTTTACATGGCTGCTGCTTGTCTCCTGTTTATCCCTGCTCCGGCTTTGCTTTGCTGCTGTCTGATCTCCTATTGTGACCCTCTGCCTGATTACTAGACTATGCTTATTTGCTTGTGACCCTAACCTCTGCCTGGCTATTGGATTCTGACTGAACTCTTGTTGCCCTGACCTCTGCCTAGTCACTGGACTCAGCTAGTCTGTCTGCTTCCCTGGACTGCCTTGTGCCTCTGGCAATCTGGAATCCTAACCCCTGCCTCCTTAGTCTGGAGCCTCATGCCTCCTGTCAATTGGATAACTCATTATACTTGTCCGTGCATTTAAACTGTATTTGTCATTGCTTGGAATCTGTTGCTTCTATGGACTATTCCTGCCATTCATGACACCTGTTCATAATTGTGTATTGGAGTATACCTGTTTATTCTGCTACCTGAAATCTGCATATTCCACAAACTCAATCCTTCCCCACATATTTTGCCTAAATAAAGACACTTGGTTTTTCTACTGCTATTGCTGTGTCCTGAATTCGCTAGCAATCATAACACCTATACTAATAAATATTTGACATATATATATATATATATATATATATATATATATATATATATATATATATATATATATATATATATTACAGTTTCTGTAATTCTTCTGAATATGTAAAACTCACTATTGGAATGCAATTTGAAAACCAACCGTTAAAGACAGTTAGTGAGAGATAACAAATCGGCTGACTTGCATGTCAAGTGGACATTTGAATCGCTAATAAATTGCTAGTATGTGTTTATCAGATTGAACTCTGTAATCTGATAGACTTAAATTGTTCTCAAGAGAGCAAAATGTAGAACACAATAGTTTTATGTGAATGGTAAGCTGTTATCATTTTAGCTAGCATTTGAGGTGAAAAAAGATAAATGCCACCTGCTTATTGAATATTTGGATTACATCTAGAAGTTCCACAACTGAGTAAAGCAGCCTTTCTTTAAACATAGAATAGGCACGTCTCTTGTAATGAAGAGTAGAGAGAATTAAAGAACATGCCCACTTCCATGACATGATCTCTTCAATGGTAATGCTTCACCTGCGCTAATTTGTTGGTGGCCTCACTTTCTTGATTGTTTTTATTTAGAGATATGTAGAACCGCAATGGGAATAGTATTTGTACCTTATTATGCCAACTTATCCAAGGGGGCAGGGAAGAACTGCTATATAACTCCATCGACATCCATTTCTATAACAGATATATTGACGATATCATAATGCTTTGGCAGGGCAGCCAACTAGAATTTGAAAAGTTTGTGGCCTGCATGAAAGTTAATTATTTTAGTTTGAAATTTGCCTCCAAAAACCACCAGAGTTTTTAGAGATAATATGGTGGGTCCAGTGGCAGTTGGTGTGTCAGGCAACAGGGAGTAGAGAGTGGTATATGGCATAATTGGCAGCAGGGAGCGGGGTGTGGCTGTTGGGGTGTCTGGCAGATTGAGGTAGGAGAAGAGCAGATGGCATTTTTGACAGCGGTGAGGGGGAGTGTGAAAGACTGAGGTGTCTGGCAGCAGGGGGAGAAGTGTGATAGGTGTGCAGCAGTGAACGAGAGTGTGGTAGATGAGATGTCTGGCAGCAGGGGGAGAAGTGTGATAGGTGTGCAGCAGTGAACGAGAGTGTGGTAGATGAGATGTCTGGCAGCAGAGAGGGGGATAATGTGGCAGAGGGGCTGTCTGGCAGCTGGGAGGAGATTAATATGGAAGCAGGCAGCAGGAGTGTTATATATTGGGGTTCCTGGAAGCAGGGAGGGGGACTATTATGCACAGCTTGGCTCACACACACACACACACACACACACACTCCCTCTCTCGTACATACAAACATTAACACTCCCTCTCTCATTCACACATATTTCTCATACACACTGACTCACATGCTCTCAATCACGCACACTGACACACAAACTCCATTATACTAACCTGTTCCCACTATGCTGCCCCCAGCTTCCTCTGTCACTTGAGCAGTGAGGATAGCGGGTGTGGATATGCCTATTGGCTGAGTGACTGTGTGATGTCACTCAGCCAATCGGAACACAGCAGAGACTGCTGAGGAGCTCCTGCCTAAGCAGGGAGATCCTCAGTATTACAGAGCAGCACAGGCTGCTCCTCTGTTTCCTTCGCCTGGGTTCAAGTGCACTTCTTAGACCCTTCGTAAAGAGAGCAGGGCCATCAGGCAATGGGGCCCAACAGAGAATTCCCCAGTACCCCAATGGGTCAGTCCAATATGAAGCATGTATCTATGTAACTGGCAGCCATCCCTTGCAACCTCCAGACAGATTTTTTTTTTTAAAGTGGTCAATGATTTGTAGAATTACTGCTAAAAAAATAATTATCAGATGCCTGCTTAAAAAGGTACTTAACTTGCTGTTTAAAGAAAAAAAACGTTAGGCGGGAGTGCAGCTTTAAATCATCTTCATCAATGTTTCTGTCCTGTATTGGAATCTTCATAGGTGTACATTCTGGACATGCGCAGAGCGATTTCACGTAAGATACCCCAGGCAAACTGGTATAGTACTCACACATTGATGATTCAAGCAGCAAGCTTCTTTCTAAAATATACTGTACAGATCCAGATCCTGTCCTGTTACACCGTTTCCCCTACTCTCCCTCTACAGCCAACCCTTGCACATCTTCAAAACACTGACAGAAAGGTGACACCATGCAAGTAAATGTAAAATTACATAGTGTCAAAGACAACTGAGAAAAATTAGAGGAGAACGTAAGCAGAGAGGAAGAGAAAACAGAGGGTTTGATTCTCAAATGCAAGATTAGGGATAGTGTGTCTGACAAAATTAAGTAAGATTGAAAAGGCTCATTTTAGACCAAAAATGTACAAATGAGCTTACAATACAAGAACTGTAGGTAACAATTCATACATAAGTTAGAGTAACAACAATTGCAGCTGGTGGTGGGGAAAGTGTGTGTTGCTACAGTAAGGATGAATATCAGCCACCAATATTAAAGCAGACAACAAGAGCAAACCATTATATATATATATATATATATATATATATATATATATATATATATATATATATATATATATATAATTCGAGCAGATGAGTTGTGGGCGTAGGAACAATGGCACTCAGGGTATAGGGTAAAGCTAAGCATATCAAACAGCAATCATTCATAGTTGCAATACAGGTACAGATCAGGGAAGCTAACACAGAATTGTAGAGAGACATGTTCACATTCAAAGTATAAAATTTGATTGGACACATACTGGATAATGAAACTCTAACTCTGTGACAGGTCTGCTTTTGTTCACTACCAGCTTTAAATAGCATTTGGCAATAAAATGTACCCCCATTTTCTGTAGAAAAGCTCCATCACTTGGGTGATCAACATGCTAATCAGGGTGTTTAACTTGCTAATCAGGGTGTTTAACATGCTAATTGACTCTACTATCCTGCATAAAGCTTGGCCAACATACTACTTGCAGACACTGGCAACTCATTGCTGCTTGGTAAACTATTCAAGATGTTTTTCTGGTACAGGCTTTTAATCCATGGTGCAAACGAAAAAGAGAACCTATCACACAAGTGACAGGTCCTCCTTGGATTGAAAAAATCTTATCTATACATAATTATTTTTTTTAAGTGGAATAATTGCTTTTTTGAAAATCCTCTGAAATTAAAGAAATTAAATATGACTCCAATATAAAAAAACAAAAACATTGTGTAAGAGTCAACTTGTGACAGACTTTGACTTAAATATGGCAGCTTGTATAAATAACCCCTCAATCATTTTCTCAGTGAATATAGCAGTTCAGCCACAGAAAGACAACAGCATATAGTTTACTGACTGCGCTGTTACAAGCTATTTTGGGGGTTTGGTTCAGCTGGCTTTGCCTGTCATCTTTTATTTATTTTTCAAGTGTGTTGTCATTTTGCTTGCCATATGCGAATTGAATTGCTAATAATACATCTATAAGGATAACAGTAGAATTGTAACTGGGGCAATATGAATATTCAGCACCTCTGGGTCCCTGCGGCACCTGCATTTTCCAATATAGTATCAGATTTTAAAAAAACAGCTGCAAGAGGCTTGCTGTATGGACAGTGTATAAACGTTGGTTCATTGTTCTTTGTAATAGATGGCAATATTGCAATTGTTTATTTCAGCTCCAATGTGAGACTATTGGTCGGGTTGCCATGGAAACCCTCTTCAAGCAATGTGTTCTGTTGTTTCATTTCCCCAGAATCAAATTATATCTCCATCAGGTGAATGTAATAAAGGGTTAATGTATTCTCTTCAGAAACTATAACTCAACTCAGGTCGTGAAGTCTACATATCATCTGATCTGTGTAGTGTCTGAGACTGGATGTGAGAAAGAAGAGAGGTCAGTGTGATGACTAACACGGTGGAAAACGTCAATATTCACAGGTGCTAAGCAAAACCAAATGATAATTAAGGGTATTTGGTAAAAGCCGAAACTGCCAGAATGCCGGAATGAGTCAGCTTACTACAGCGCCCTCTGCTGCTTGGTGTCTTGCATGAAGCTTGCTGTGTTTTCTCTCCCTGCATAGTGCATTCTGTTCTGCTACACAGATACACTATATGGACAAAAAGTATTTGGCTACACCTGTTAATTATTGATTTGAGATGTTTCAATCAGGCCTGTTGCCATAGGTGTTCAAAATCAAGCACTTAGCCATGCAGTCTCCATTTGCAAACATTTGTGATACAAAATGGGTCGTTCTGAAGAGCTCAGTGACTTGAAGCGTGGTACTGTGATAGGACGCCACCTTTGGGATAAAACGGTTCGTGAAATTTTATCCCTGCTGGAT
Source organism: Mixophyes fleayi (assembly GCF_038048845.1). Lineage (NCBI taxonomy): Eukaryota > Metazoa > Chordata > Amphibia > Anura > Limnodynastidae > Mixophyes > Mixophyes fleayi. The sequence continues at coordinate 128,753,083 of NC_134408.1, forward strand.
ATTCCACGGTAAATTGTAAGTGATATTATTAGAAAGTGGAAACATTTAGGAACAACAACAACTCAGCCATGAAGCGGAAGACCACATAAAATCACAGAGCGGCGTCAATGACTGATTCCATAGCTAAAGAGATCTGAACTTCCACTGGCATTAATGTAAGCACAAAAACTTTGCAGCTGGAGCTTAATGGAATGGGTTTCCATGGCCGAACAGGTGCATGCAAGTCTCACATCACCAAGACCAATGCCAAGCATTGGATGGAGTGGTGTAACGCACACCAACACTGGACTGTGGAGCAGTGGAAACGTGTTCTGTGCAGTGACAAATCACGCGTCTCTGTTTGACAGTCAGATGGGCGAGTCTGGGTTTGTTGGATGCAAGAAGAACGTTATCTGCCTGAGTGCATTATGCCAACTGTGAAGTTTGGTGGAGGAGGGTTAATGATATGGGGCTGTATTTCAAGGTTTGGGCTAGACCCCTTATCTCCAGTGAAGGGCAATCTTAATGCTTCAGCATACCAAGTCATTTTGGACAATACTATGGTTCCAGCTTTGTGGCTACAGTTTGGGGAAGGCCTTTGTCTAGTCCAACATGACTGTGCCCCAGTGCACAAAGCAAGGACTACACAGACATGGTTTGATGAGTTTGGTGTAGAAAAACTTGACTGACCCACACAGAGCCCTGACCTCCACCCCATCGAACACCTATGGGATGAAATGGAATGGAGATTGTGAGCCAAATCTTCTCGTCCAACATCAGTGCCTGACCTCATAAATGCTCCACAGAATGAATGGGCACAAATTCCCACAGAAACACTCCAACATCTTGTGGAAAACCATCCAAGAAGAGTGGAAGCTGCTATCGCTGCAAAAGGGGGACCAACTCCATATTAAAGTATATGTATCTGTATTCAGTGCCTCCACCTGAATCGCTGCTTTCTCTTCTGGGCGGTGTTCTAAAGATACACCAGGGGGAGATTCGGGAAACCCCCTGCCCAGTATTAACACTCTGTGACAAACTGTATGCTGCAAAAGCCAGCCAATCACATTTATTGAAATGGAAACCCTAAATGAAGCTTTGTGATTTTATACAAAAATATACTTTGGTATAATTTGAAATAATAGTGCGAACAATACAATACAGTAATAAGACAGTGTGGATGAAAGTGGAGCACCACTTCTTAATATGAACACCAAGTAAACACAATAACTCGTAATAAATCAATAATATTAACAACATACAATATAAACATTAATTGTCACAGCCTTATACACTGGAAAAATATATTAGATGCTAACCTTACTGGCTCCTGATACTGGGAATATCTCAAAGGGTGAATGTATATATTTTTACTGCCAAACACACACATCAGCAGTATTCAAACATGCCACACAAATGGAGCAGTGCACTGCAAGTTGGGGCCTTTCTGTATGGATGCTTGGTACAGCATCCATGTACAGGTGAGGGGAGAGGCAGGTACAGGTGAGGGGGGAGACCAATCAGTATCCATTGTTCTCAACATGACTAGTTCACACATTTTGTCTAGAACCCAGCAGGTGACCTTCTGTGGAAGTACAGCTCATTTCCACTCCCCCTCCAACCCCCCTGATACAGCACCCACTAATGTTTAAGAAGGATAGATCCAGGGGTTTGCCCAGGGAGGGGAAAACACTGTGTAAATTAGACCCTAGATATAAGGAGCCACTACAGGGGGGACGGGGAGATTCATTCTGGGACTGGAAGCTGCAAGGTGGCTGGTTTTAGAGTTGCCATCCTCTCAGCGCCGGTGCTAGGGTCATTGGCGCCCTAGGCACAGTGTGAAAATCACCGCCCCCCCCTTTAAAAATCAGCCGCCCCCCCCTTTAAAAATCACCACCCCCCCCTTAAAAAATTGCCGCTGCGCTGCCCTCCCCTCCCCATGTCTTTCTTTAACTTACCTGCATGAAGCTGCTCCTCTCTGCTCTGTCTTCTCCCCTCCACTCACAGACTCTGTCGGGCCATGATGATGACATCATCACGGCCTGTCACTGTCAGTGAGCGGAGGGGAGAAGACAGAGCAGAGAGGAGCAGCTTCATGCAGGTAAGATTCATAGCCCCTTCCCTCCTCTCCTCCCTGTGGAATTCCGTTTTTTTTTTAATTTCGAGGCGCCCTGCAGAGCCCGGCGCCCTAGGCAATTGCCTAACCTTGCCTAATGGGAGCGACGGGCCTGCATCCTCTATCAGTGAAATACATCAGCAGATCCATGGATCGTCAAGTCCAGATAGCCAGGTGACTGTAATTCCTTAAGCTAGTGGGGTAAGGGACAGATAATGTGGTAAACCTGCCTGGCATTTATTTATTGTGTGTATATAATAATCTAGTGATTGTTTTTATTACAATAAATGTATTGCTTCACTTTTCTACTGCATTTCCCTGAGTGATTAATAAGAACTTTAGAAGGTACTGGGTAGACTTAACCAGCATAGGAAGGCATCCGTGGGTGGCCAGCGTTCACTGACCCCCGTGTTTTGGTTATGGATCTGGATTATCTTTGTGTTTTGGTTTTGCCAAAAACCGTCCTTGCGTGTTTTGGTTTTGGATCCTGATTTTTTTTTTCTAAAATCCCTATTGTTTGGGGGCTAAAATCACATATTCCCCCCTACATTATTATTAACCTCAATAACACTGATTTCAAGTCATTTTCAGTCAATTTTGACCACCTTACAGGTCACAATATTATTTTCATACACTTTCAAACAAAGGCTGCAGATTTAGAAGACCAAGGGCTAGGTTTACTAAACTGCGGGCTTGAAAAAGTGGAGATGTTGCCTATAGCAACCAATCAGATTCTAGGGGGCATATTCAATTGTGCCGCTTCCGCGGCACGCTAAAACTACTACCGTTATTACGGTGGTAGTTAGCTGGAAATCCAGCAAGAAAACGACCGTAATAACGGTAATAATGCGTGGACCGCGAGATTTTCTGCGTTTCTGACGACAATTGAATATGCCCCTATCTGTCATTTATTTAGTGCATTCTACAAAATTACAGCAAGAGTCTGATTGGTTGCTATAGGCAACATCTCCACTTTTTCAAATCCGCAGTTTAGTAAATATACCCCACAAGCCTGCCGGCCCTATTATTTGTATTTCAGCAATGACAATTAGCAATGGAGCAATGGAGTTCTCCTCTTCGTGTCTTACCTATATAACACAGTACAATGTGACTTCAGATTTAGAAGACCAAGTCTGCCAAACCTATTATTTCTATTTCAGCAATGACAATTAGCAATGGAGCAGTGGAGCTCTCCTGAATGTCACTGGAAATTTTGAAGAACACTGCTTCCCCTCCTCTTTCTTTTCTACCTTTGACGCTGCCCAACTGCACTAGAGACTGCCAAAACTGTGCTACCCCTTCTGTGTCCCTCTGTGAAATGGCGCTGGAGGGCGGTACTTGTAGAATCCAAAGCTTGCGAGATCCGACGACGTAACAATGACGCTTTGCCTCGTTTTCAATTCCGAGGGCGCGCGAAAGTACTGAGCTCGGTACTCGGATCTGCTAAGTTCGGGTGTGTTCGGTTCTCGGGGAACCGAGCCTGAGCATCTCATATATATATATATATATATATATATATATATATATATATATATATATATATATATATATATATATATATATATATATATATATATATATATATATATATATATACGTGCATATATTTATATATATTTCTGTATACCATAGCTATATACTCTAGTTGTCTGTTCTACCTGCCTAAATGTATGTCGGAATGAAGCTCAGAGGACCTTAACCATCCATTCCGGTTGCCAAAATGGGGCTCTGGATACTTTAGCCATCCATTCTGGCTGCCAGAAGTTAGCTCAGAGTGCCCTAACCATCCATTCTGGCTGCCAAAACTGGACTCTGAGGATCTTAGATGAGTATTCCAAGTGCCGGAGTTAGGCACAGAGTACCCTAACCATTCATTCTGGCTGCCGGAATGAAGGTCTGAGTACCTTAGCCATCAATTCCAGGTGTCAGTATGGAGGTCTAAGTACCTTAGCCATCCATCCCAAGTGCCGGAATGGAGGATCGAGTACCTTAGCCATTCATTCCGGGTGTCGGAAGGTTTTGTTTATATTAATCATCCATTCCGGGCACTGGAATGGATGATTAATGTACTCAGAGCCCCATTCCGGCAGCAGGAATGGATGCTTATTGTACTCAGACCTCCATTTCAGCACCCGATATGGATGGCTAACGAACTCGGACTCGGACCTCCATTTCGGCACCCGGAGTGAATGGCTAAGGTAATTGGACCTCCATTCCGGCAGCTGGAATGGATGGTTAAGGTCCTCAGCACTCCATTCCGCAGCCGGAAGGATGGGTAATTTACTGGCAGACCCATTCCGATACACGGACTAGATAGCTATGGAACTCTAAGACCCATACCGGCACCCGTAAATGGCCGTAATGGATAGTCAAGGTCCTCGGAGCTACATTCCGGCAGGAGGAATGGATGGTTAAGGTACTGCCAGACACATTACGGCACCCGGAAAGGATGGGTAAGGTACTGGCAGACCAATTCTGGCACACGGAATGGATAACTATGGACCTTAGAGCTCCTTTCCGGCAGCCGGAGTAGATGGTCAAGATCCTCGGAGCCCCATTCCGGCACCCGGAATGAATGGTTAAGGTTCTTGGAGCTCCTTTCAGGCACCCGGAATGAATGGTTAAGGTCCTCGGAGCTCCTTTCCGGCAGGCGGAATGGGTGGCTAAGGTACTGCCAGACACATTCCGGCACCTGGAATGGATGGGTAAGGTGCTCAGAACCCCATTCCAGCACCAGGAATATATGTTTAAGGTCTTCATAGCTCCATTCCAGCAGCCAGAATGGATAGCTAAGGTGTTTAGAACCCCATTCTGGCAGCCGGAATCGATGGGTAATGCACTCGCCGCTCCATTCCGGCATACATTCAGGCAGGTAGAACGGATAACTAGAATATATAGCTATGATATACAGAAATATATATAAATATATTATGTGTACATATATATATACATACATATATATGCACACATGCAAACAATACAAAATATATGCAATGTAATATGTGGAATAGTTGTTCAATATATTACAGAGAACATATCTGTGTAGCAGACATAATGCACTATATAGGGAGAGAAGACACAACAAGCTTCACTGAAGACAACAAGCAGCAGAGGGCGCTGCAGGGAGCTAAATCATTCCGACGTTCCGGCAATTCCGGTTTTCACCCACACCCATAACTAAGATAACCTGAGGTTAGAGTGTTTTTAATAGGTGGTGCAAAATTGTGACATCAGGTTGGGGATGTCGTTTCAGACGCTCCAGTTTGCTGGGAGTGTGGATTGCACTGGAGTCAGCTCTCATGTGCCCTGAAGGCAGATAATATTTAGGAGGCACCTCTCATTCTCAATCTTGCTCTCACAAGCTCTGCCATTGTTTTCATTCATCCTCCATCCAGCCCCTGGGAAGGTGTCTGGATCTGGCTGTTTGTGTTGCACCTGCTCTGTACGCAGCATCCTTTTCTCCTCCCCTCCAAATACAGGAGTTGCTGTGCTCAACATCCAGGAGGAGACACGCCTGGTACAGGGGGACATAGAGAAGAGGAAGGAGACCCTCACATAACATTCAGTCGTGGAATTAAAAGGCATCTGTATCCTGATGGACGATAAATAGAGGTTAAGCCCTCATCCTGTTGGAGGTTATATCTGGACAGAAGCAAAGCAGGAGATCATTGTTCGTTTACTGGGGTAAGTATCTAACTGCTCCATATGGTGACCAGGAATCATTGGACCTGCTTTATGTTTAATCATTTTTCTTATTATTTGGATAAAGCTGTAAGCCCTTCTCTGAAATCATTCCTCGATCCGTCTGCTGATTGGCTCTATATAAATGATTTTATCTGATGCTTCATGATTAAATCCTTTTGCATGATGTAATATTTGTAAACATGTATTCTATACATTAACCATGTATGGACATTGGATGTATGTTACATATGTACAGAGCACATACATTTATGTCTATCCATTTCAGATTTGTGTTTATTTTGTGCAGTGACGGGGGATGGGAATGGGTATAAGAGAAGAGGAGAGGAAAGGGACAATTTCATCTATAGGGAATAAGTAATTATGTTGCCCTAATGAATTAACCACTTCGGCGCTGTGAGTCTTGCTGGAAATGCATTGCAGGCCTCTTATCAAGCAGGAGGGTCTTGGATTTGCATTTATTGTATGGCTGGGTCACTCCTCCCCCTCCTTGACGGAATATGCTTTGCTTTCAGCTCTCAGAATGGGGGGAAGAGACCATTTCTAGAAACGACTAGTCTACAAAAGCTACAGTGACTGGGGTTTTTGTTTTTTTTGGAGCACCCCTGTCCATCAGTATGATAGACACAGATAATGTAAACCATTGTGAAGGTCAAAATTACACATACAGACAGTGATGCTGAGAGATGTATGAGTCAGATGCCTTTACAACAATAAATAAGGTATGACTATAGCTTCAGGAACCGATTTGATTTGGCGATCAGTATTGCATTGTTTTGGAAAAGCTAAATATAGCAAGAATGTCAGTAAAAAATAAATACTGATATGTTACACCTTTGTCTAGGAATATATTTATAATAATACAATACCAGACATACAACCATTTGACATCTTGGCTCATTCTTTCTGATGCTCTTATTGTTTTTTTTATCTATTGACTTTGCCTATTTAACGGATCACAGATGCAATAAAATGTATAATATCCTTAATTGCAATTTTTTTTTTACTAAGAAATTCATAGGCCTCACTTATATAACTGGTGTCAGTGTCTAATCTATTAGTTGAGTAACCACTGATGGACCAATATGCCTTTTATCTTCGACTTAAGAAATTGCACGAGAAATACAGACCCAAAATACTGTTGTATTGTTGGAAACAGCGTTTCTTAAAAAAGATTCAGTGACGACACAACAGCGTGTCAGGAAATCTAGTTCAAAGCAGATGATTCGTAACCCTTTTCAGGTCATAATGCCCAGCAACAGATAGCTATCTTCCTCTGGTCCCCTGTGCAATGCTTATTTAATATAGAAGAATAAACAAGATAAAACAAAAATCAGGTTGGCTGAGCTATAGGATTGTCCTGCATTTATCAATTGCCCATTTTTATTTTATATCATTATGTTTTTTGGTATTTTTTTATGTGTGCGTGCTCCAAATACCAGCTGTGTTGTATCTTTGCTTACCATGTAGGCCTAGGTAAACAGGAAATCCATTCTGCTTTATTAAACCATGTGGGTCATATTAGAGTCTGAAGACCCTTTTAAATCCTCTAATGCAGTGGTTCCCAAGCTTATTCAGTTTGCAGCACCCTTACAGTCTCCATAATTTTTTCAAGGCACCCCTCCAAAATAATTACCGAGCATTTTGTGAGTAGTTGGGTCAAAATAACTCAATAAGTATTTAGGTCAGGACAGAAATACTTAGTAAGTTGTTTGCAAAAATAATACACATAAATCCAAGGGAAAAGAATATTTTTTTCAATTATATTTCTGGCAAAGAATAATTTACAGCTAATACAAAGAGGAATAAGATCAAACAAAATAAAACAACAACATGTACAAAAATCATCAGACTGTGCCCCTTCACGATCACAGTGTGCCCCCTTCATCCACACACTCTGTGCCCCCTTCATCCACACACTCTGTGCCCTCCTTCATCCACACACTCTGTGCCCCCTTCATCCACACACTCTGTGCCCCCTTCATCCACACACTCTGTGTCCTCCTTCATCCACCCACTCTGTGCCCCTGCATCCACACACTCTGTGCCCTCCTTCATCCACACACTCTGTGCCCCTGCATCCACACACTCTGTGCCCTCCTTCATCCACACACTCTGTGCCCTCCTTCATCCACACACTCTGTGCCCTCCTTCATCCACCCACTCTGTGCCCTACTTCATCCACACACTCTGTGCCCCTCTTCATCCACACACTCTGTGCCCTCCTTCATCCACACACTCTGTGCTCTCCTTCATCCACACACTCTGTGCCCTCCTGCATCCACACACTCTGTGCCCTCCTGCACCCACACACTCTGTGCCCTCCTTCATCCACACACTCTGTGCCCTCCTTCATCCACACACTCTGTGCCCTCCTTCATCCACACACTCTGTGCCCTCCTTCATCCACACACTCTGTGCCCTCCTGCATCCACACACTCTGTGCCCTTCTTCATCCACACACTCTGTGCCCTCCTGCATCCACACACTCTGTGCCCTCCTTCATCCACACACTTTGTGCCCTCCTTCATCCACACACTCTGTGCCCTCCTTCATCCACACACTCTGTGCCCCCTGCATCCACACACTCTGTGCCCCCTGCATCCACACACTCTGTGCCCCCTGCATCCACACACTCTGTGCCCTCCTGCACCCACATGCTCTGTGCCCTCCTTCATCCACACGCTTTGTGCCCTCCTTCATCCACACACTCTGTGCCTTCCTTCATCCGCACACTCTGTGCCCTCCTTCATCCACACACTCTGTGTCTTACTTCATCCACACACTCTGTGTCTTACTTCATCCACACACTCTGTGCCCCCCTGCATCCACACACTATGTGCCCTCCTTCATCCACACACTCTGTGCCCTCCTTCATCCACACACTCTGTGCCCCTGCATCCACACACTCTGTGCCCTCCTTCATCCACACACTCTGTGCCCTCCTTCATCCACACACTCTGTGCCCTCCTTCATCCACCCACTCTGTGCCCTACTTCATCCACACACTCTGTGCCCCTCTTCATCCACACACTCTGTGCCCTCCTTCATCCACACACTCTGTGCTCTCCTTCATCCACACACTCTGTGCTCTCCTTCATCCACACACTCTGTGCCCTCCTGCACCCACACACTCTGTGCCCTCCTTCATCCACACACTCTGTGCCCTCCTTCATCCACACACTCTGTGCCCTCCTTCATCCACACACTCTGTGCCCTCCTTCATCCACACACTCTGTGCCCTCCTGCATCCACACACTCTGTGCCCTTCTTCATCCACACACTCTGTGCCCTCCTGCATCCACACACTCTGTGCCCTCCTTCATCCACACACTTTGTGCCCTCCTTCATCCACACACTCTGTGCCCCCTGCATCCACACACTCTGTGCCCCCTGCATCCACACACTCTGTGCCCCCTGCATCCACACACTCTGTGCCCTCCTGCACCCACATGCTCTGTGCCCTCCTTCATCCACACGCTTTGTGCCCTCCTTCATCCACACACTCTGTGCCTTCCTTCATCCGCACACTCTGTGCCCTCCTTCATCCACACACTCTGTGTCTTACTTCATCCACACACTCTGTGTCTTACTTCATCCACACACTCTGTGTCTTACTTCATCCACACACTCTGTGCCCCCCTGCATCCACACACTATGTGCCCTCCTTCATCCACACACTCTGTGCCCTCCTTCATCCACACACTCTGTGCCCTCCTTCATCCACACACTCTGTGTCTTACTTCATCCACACGCTCTGTGCCCTCCTTCATACACACACTCTGTGCCCTCCTTCATACACACTCTGTGTCCCCTTGATCCTCACTCTGCCCCTCTTCATTTTCACTTTGCCCCTCTTCATTCTCACACTGCCCCGCCTTTATTCTTTTGCCCCTCCATTGCTGTTTCTTATCACTATTTCCCCTCCCCTTTCTTTACGTACCATACTTGGCCTTCTTTCTTCTATTTCTTCTGTCTTCTCTTCTGTCTTCTTACCAATCCGGCGGCACCCGGGACCCAGCATCCTCCCCTATCCCGCCGCTTCTCACTGAATATGTCGGACGTGATGATGTCATGTCCGACATTCAATGAGAACTGAGGACGGAGGAGGATGCTGGGTCCCAGGTGCTGCTCGGATTGGTAAGTTTTTTTTGTTTTGTTTTCTTCCTGGCCACGGTACCCCTGTGACAGCGCCGCGGCACCCCTGGGAGCCGCGGCGCACACTTTGGGAACCGCTGCTCTAATGTGACAGTCAACATTCGCTCGGCATGAAAAGCAAAACTGGTAGGGGCTAAACACACTTAGATACATTTTCACGGGACTTCTTAGATCGGAGGGCTGTTAACTCCTTCAGCGCCAAGGGTTAGAAGCCATTATTAATATTTTTTTTGAATATTGCTACTTTGAAAAGAGTTTTCAAACCAATCTCAAATATGCACTGTTTTTAAAGCACAATATACCGTACGTACAAACGTTGGAAATAAATCTGACGTTAAGTTTTGCCCCGCCCCAGTTCTAAGGTCAGTGCTGTCATTTTGATATTTGGAGGCAAGTGTGTTTCCATTGAGAAGAAAGTAGTTAACACATTTGTGATCTAACGCCACAATGACTTTTGGTTGGACAGACATTTAAATACATTATTGACTTTAATTATCATCACCGTTTTCCTACTTTAAATTGAAACTTAGGCAATTAAAACATGCTTTATATACCATAAGGCATATAATGGATATTTATTGTAAATGCATTAAGAGCAAGCATAGCATTGATCCCACATTAGTAAATACATTTTGGTGAGGATCACGCTGCTGGCTATGGTTAAAAACAATATACTTAACATTTCATTAATGCTGTGCTCCAGAATGCTGCTTTTTACAAATTATTTACAACATCCTGTTTAGTTTTTAACAAATAAACGTTAATGAATTATTTAGTAACTATGTTTCCTTCATTTCTTAATAGACTCACAAAGTAGGCTAGTTCTCATATCTTGTATTGATTGGAAGGAGTTATAATGAAGGCCTGTGGTTTGCAGCAATTTTTTTTTTACTTGCAGTCGTGCCTGAAGGCTTCAGTTCATCATTTATGCCATCAACTTTAATGTGGCTGTAATTGTATATGTGTCTGGGGATGAAGGGTGTTCCTTACATTCACTACGTAGTCGTCTTTTCTGCTTCAATGCCTCTTCTAATGTCTAATGAGCTTGGAACTTCTGCAGGGCAGGCAGACAAAGCCTAGTGCTACTGCCACATGTCACATCTGAAGCTGCATTACCTCTGTTGAATAATATATGTATCTGCATTTTTGTGTATTTAGTAACATAATGTTTTCTTTGCTTTGAAAAATGTGACATTGATTACATTGGGATCACCTTGAAACTACATTTAATTTGTGTTTGGTTCGTTACCAGCAATGTCTTTCTGTCTGGCAGTCCAAGCTAAAAGTCGTCCTTCAAGGCTTTTTTTTTTAATGATGTTAGCGTCTGTAAGAAACTTTGTAACTCTGATAGTATGACACCGTTTAGGTGTCTTGTGTTTGTAATGGTATCCTCATGCTTTAGACTAGGCCTTGCCAACCTGTGGCTCTCCAGGTGTTGTGAAACTACAAGTCCCAGCATGCCCTGCCAGCTGGTTCTCTGCTGGCAAAGTATGCTGGGGCTTGTAGTTTCACAAAACCTGGACAGCCACAGTTTGGCCAGGCCTGCTATAGACAATTATATCATACTGGCCTACTCTCGCAGAATTTCCGGGAGGCTCCTGAATTTCAGGGAGCCCTCCCGGACTCCCACAGCACTGGGGTCATGAGTTCAATTCCCGATCCATGGCCTTATCTGTGTGAAGTTTGTATGTTCTCCTTGTGTTTGCGTGAGTTTCCTCCAGGTGCTCCGGTTTCCTCAAACACATTTCAAAAACATACTAGTAGGTTAATTGGCTGCTTTCAAACTTGACCCTAGTCCCAGTCCTTAGGACGCTGTGCTTTAATCAAATTTCAATAGAATATTAGCGTGGAGGGGGTAAAAACAATTAACAGTGCTGTGCAGCTCCATTCGTGTCAATGGTCCATTCATTTCAATTGCCTGTTCATTCTAATAAAGTTTCTACATTTGTGCTACCCCATTGAAAGGAATGGGTCATAGGAATGAATAGGCCTTTAACGTGAATGGGAAAAATATAGCAAAATACTAGCGTAACCATTCTTGTTAATCCATTGTCAGTGCATACGTAATGCATTCCTATTGAGATTAATTGACTTTTTCGAGTGCAGTAACATGCACTGAAGTAGAGCAAGCAACAAGCAAAAAACGCTCCACAGCGCAAACACAAGCTTCCACAAATATCTATGTAAAATAGTATGAGCATAGCATAGAATTAGTTTTATTTTCACATGATGCATGCTTTCCACGTGCATTAAAAATGCAAATTTGCATTAAACTTGCAGGCCAGTCTCAGTTTTTAAATGCCACTGGGAAGGGCCCTGAAGTTTCCAGACAAATAATCTAAAAAGTGTGGTGCAATGTTTGAAAGATCTGCATACGCAGACTATAAAGGTGTAACATAGTAATTTTCTTGTCACTACACACAATTCATAGATAAAGGGTTTTTGCTGTATATTTTGGATTCTGGGGGAATAAAGTAACTTGCTTTTCAACCGGCTGGGAAGATTGTCAATTTGCAACAGGAATCATCATCTATTATAGCTTAAGAGATTAATGCTTGTTTCATTGGAAGAAAATACATAATTAAAGTATTGATGATTGGGGCAGCACAGTGGCTTAGTGGTTAGCACTTCTGCCTCACACCACTGGGGTCATGAGTTCAATTCCCGACCATGGCCTGTGTGGAGTTTGTATGTTCTCCCCGTGTTTGGGTGGGTTTCCTCCGGGTGCTCCGGTTTCCTCCCACGATCCAAAAACATACAAGTAGGTTAATTGGCTGCTTTCAAATTGACCCTTCTCTTTCTGTCTGTGTGTGTGGCTGTGTGTGTGTGTTAGGTAATTTAGATTGTAAGCTCCAATAGGGCAGGGACTGATGTAAGTGAGTAACCTGTGGAACGGTTAGCGTTTCTGACTCACAGCACTGGAGTCATGAGTTTGATTCCTGACCAGGGCCTTGTCTGTGTGGAGTTTGCATGTTCTCCATATGTTTTTGTGGGTTTCCTCTGGTGTCTTTCAACAGTCCGAAAACATACTGGTTGGTTAATTGGCAGCTGACAACAATTAATCTTAGAGTGTGTGTGTGTGTGTGTGTGTGTGTGTGTCTGTCTGTGTGTTAGGGAACTTAGATTGTAAACTTCAATGGGGCAGGTGCTGATGTGAATGGCAAATACTCTCTATACAGAGCTGCGTAATTGGTGGCGCTTTATAAATAAATCTGGGTATGACATAAGCATTGTTAAGTAAGGATAGTTGGTATACAGGGCTTTTGATCTCATACCTCTCATTGGCCTCCTAGGAATCAGGATAGGGGGCATGGCTACTCTTGTTTGGGGGGCATGATCACGCCAATGGAGGGCCATGTAGGACATGTGAAACATGCCACATTTTCTGGTGACATGCCGATCACTTTAGAACCTCCTTCCATAAAAACATTGCTGAATTGCTGTGCCCACCATGACACTTCAGCACCATGGTGATGTTTCTGGTTATCTTAGTGAAGAGAGACATACCTACCAACGTCCCGGGAGTCGGGACAAATGTGCTAACTGGTGGGACAGTCTCTAAGATCAGGACTGTCCTACATAAATCGGAACAGTTGGAAGGTATGGGATCTCATAGAGGACAAACACTCAAAAATGGCTGAAGCTTATGTTATTTTCTAATTTATTGTATTCTGACATCGGCAATAGCAGAAGCACAACACTCAACTGCATATCAGAATGGTCAACTCGGTTGGCCAATCAGGAGAGACATGTTTCTTAAACCCTTGAGTGGGCACTTCAGCAAGAAGGTTTTCATGTAGGCCGTTGTACATATCATCAAGTAGAGAGGTCGTCTACCTTTAGATTACTTTAATTTACTGTTTTATGCATGTCATGGAACTTTAATTTCCTGGATTTTGTATCTGCTTTTCAGACATGTTTTTATATCATCCAGTGCTCTTTGAAATGACTGTTCTGTTGTTCTATCTGCATACAGTTGTACCCAGAAGGCAGGGTTGTGTCATATCAATGGGCACTGAAAAAACAAACATCTCTGATGATATAAAGCTCCGGCCAATAATCACAGATGGCAAGCTTAGGAATAAAGCAATGCACAGTACAAACTGCAGACAGGAAATTAGAGGCCAATGAATTAGTCATCTGAAAGTCATTTATTTGCCTAATTGTGCCTTATACAGTAGTGTTGCTTGTACAATTTAACTTGATTTATGTTAGTAACACCTTTTGAAGAAGCTAGTTAAAGTGGTGCAACAAAAATATAATTATACATATCATCATCATCATCATCATCATCATCATCATTTATTTATTTATATAGAGCCAGCAAATTCCGTAGCGCTTTACAATTGGGGACAAACAGTAATAAAACAGTACTGGGCAATACATACATACAGAGAGGTAAGAGGGCCCTGCTTGCAAGCTTACAATCTATGGGACAATGGTTTGATACACAAGGGAAAGTGCTACATCATATTGCATATTGGTCCAGCTAGAATGTAAAGGTAAAAAGTACTTAGTGGTCTAAAGGATCAGTCACACAGCAATGTTGTCTTGTGTTAACTGTAGAGGGTGATAATAAGGTAACTCAGGGAGATTAAGAGTATGGTTGAGGAATATTATAAGTACACCTGAAGAGGTGGGTTTTCAGAGAACAGTTGAAGGTTTATAGACAAGAGGAAAGTCTTATTGTGCGACGGAGGGAATCCCACAAACTGCGTACAGAACAACAAAAGTCCTGTAACCGGGAATGGGAGGATGTGATAAGAGTGGAAGAGTGACTCAGATCTTGTGCAGAACGGAGGTGTGGAGTTGGGAGATATTTTGAGACAAGTGATGAGATGTATGTCAGTGCAGTTCTGTTCCTTGTATGTTAGTAGAAGAAGTTTATATTGGATTCATTGAAAAACAGGCAACCAATGTGGAGACTGACAGTGTCTCAGCAGAGGAAGAACGATTTGCAAGGAAAATCAATCTAGCCGCTGCGTGCAAAATATATTGTAGGGGTTTGAGTCTGATTTTGGGAGGGAATTGCAATAGTCAATGTGGGAGATGACGAGTGCATGAATTAATAACGTTTTTGCAGTGTCTTGTGTGAGAGATGTACGTATTCTGGAAATGTTTTTTTAGATGTATGCAACATGATATAAATATAGAGTTGTTAGTCAAGGATTACACCCAGGCAGCGAGCTTGTGGGGTATGATACATTTATCTCATAATGTTTATATTAACCCAATACAAAGAGAAATAATAAATAAGGGAAGTGTCCCTTTAAATATCCAGGCTTACGTCTATTGCATGGCCTACTAAAACACCTACAGCAGACAAGTCTGAACATGCAATTGCAAGGAAATATATAATGCTTTCCATTGCCTCCTTTCCAGCTCCTTTATCCGGCAATAACTGCAGACAGGACAAGGGTATTCTGGCATATTGCTGGACGATGAGTCTTTGACCTCCCTACATGTGCATATCACACTGCATGACAAAATAAATCCAGTTACTTATGTCTATATTTACTTAAACCACAACTATATTTGAAATTTAATTTAAAATCTACTGCTCAGTTTTACAATGATTTTCTGCTGTAGTCACAGGTTCCTGACAATTAATATTGCCATAGATAATGGTTGAGGCTACGAAATGTTTTTCCTTAATTACAAAATTTGCTCCCACCCGGTGTTATGTAAATTTCTGCTGGCATCAGAGTTTTTCAGAGAAAAATGAGGAGACCGACAAAAAGGTTAATAACTAGAGATGTAAACATTTCTAGGGCAAATTACTAAAACAGTATAGGTTGTATATGGAAGTTTTTACTATTACCCAAAAAGGTTAATTCATGTTGACAGGCAGAATTTAAAGACAATGTAAAGCCCCTGTTTGACATTAATACTCTATATATACTAAAGGTTACATAAAACCGAGCTGAATAGTATACCATAAATAATTGTGTTTACATCCAACCAAATATGCCATCATGCTCTATTTCACTCCTCTGTAGAAGGTGGGGGAAGGGTTTAACTGAGCAGGCACAGAGTGACTGGCAGGCTTCAGGTTTATTCAGCAGAAATGGACTGGATTGGTTGATTCATAAACAGTAGCAGAGACAGTTATGTCACAAAAGCTCAGCTGACTACAATCCTTGTTTTTCAGCTACATCAAACCCTATCAAGACATGATATGTGGCAGGTGTTCTAACAGAGCTGCAGTGAAATTAGTAACGAGTACATGTCATTTTTATGTCGTTAATGTGACTCACTTCGTGCAGATAAAATGCATATTGTATTGGTTGCTATGGGTAATTTGCTTCATGTTTGTTCTCTCTATCACATATTTTTTTATGTTGCAGCTGACAAACAAATGTTTCGTGTGTATTTATATATACAATCTGCACACATTATTTTGTGAAACACAACCAGCTGTTGTATGAAGCATTAACATTATTTTATCTAAAACTTATCTTCAAAGAGGAAGTTTTACTGTAACAAAGTAACTTTGACCCTAATCTCAATGAACCCTAAGCTACAGTTACACTTCACACCTGGAACTATCTAATACACTATGCAATTTCTTTAATAGGCCTATCTATTAGGATCTCTGGTTATCTATTGCTTCCTATGGCAGCAATAGAGATTCACCTATCGGCATGATTTATCAATCCTTGACAATAATGGCCTGGAGCGGCAATACTTAACTTACTACTTGGCCCGGCAAGTCACATGGGATATGCGGGTACAATAACAGAAGAAGGATTGTACCACTGTGATCCTTGGTAAATATGCTACCCCATGCATGGGGAATCTTGTGCCTGTGAGATCTGGTCGATCTTTTTGCCGGCAGGGGCTACCAGTGGTGATGGGTAGAAGCCCTATACCTGTTTTCAGCACAGATAGGTCTTTTCTAACCCATACTTGCCTACTCTCCCGGACATCCCGGGAGGCTTCCAAATATCGGGGAGTCCTCCCGGACTCCGGGAAGACTAAGCAAACCTCCCAGATTTGCCAAAATTCACAGCATTGAATGATGAGGGTGTGGGGCTTAATCACATAATTAAGCCCCGCCCCACTATTCAAAGCCATGAATTTCAGCATTTTATAGGGGGGAAGGGGCTATGTTGACATCACCACACCCCCTCCTACCCCCTGTCACGTCGGGGGAGAAGTTTTGTAACTTGATGCATGTTCTAACCTAATGTCTTATTTTGTACACATAATTATATTAACATTTGTATGGAACACTTTCTGTACATTCAGTAACAGACCCTACGACAGTCTATTTGAAACACTTCTGTTGTTTTTCCAGATAAGACATTCTCCTATATGTATGTCCTGTGTCCTGTTTGTATCTGTGTCGCTCCTCTTCTGTGGTGTAGATAGAATTACGTTATCTTCTTAGCAGACGTTTGTTTAGAGGGGAGAATGATGGCAGAGTGAGGAGAGTATCAGAAAACAGGAGGGACCAATGAGAACAGCTCAGGGCTGCTACTGTGTGGGATGGACTGACTCAAATGACGCAGTTCACATATATATGTCAGTCACTGAGTAATGACACCACAACAGACAGGTTTCTGACTTCAGCACCCACTGAAGAAACAGATTTAATATAATAAGTTCCTAAATGTCAGTAACATTTTTATAAGTTCAGAAATTATTTACAAAGAGTCTATGTGAATAGATATTTTTGCCATATTAGTATCATTTCATACATTTCACCACATTTGCAGCATGCAAAAAATACAATAAACTATAATAAACATGTATATTACAGTCTCCGCAGATTTATGACATGATGATAATATAATGCTTGTTCTCCATGTACAGAAACCTACCCAACATGACCTAACCACTTACAAGTTCATAATACAATTCCATTACACCATATACAGATATATAACACTACACGTACCCATGAACTAACCACTGGACATGATATTAATACTATCCTACTGCACTTTATACAAACATATGACGCCTACACAACATGGCATAACCACTGGACATGATTATAATACCATAGAGACAACATCTACACAACATAACCTGACCACTGACATGACAATACTATTATGCTCTATACCAGAGTTTCTCAACTTGGGATATGTGCCCCACAGGGGTAAGTGAGACAGGTTCAAGGGGTACTTCACCCTCTTAAATGAAAAAGACAAAATAGCTTAATGTATTAAATAATAAAATGCATACAAAACAAATTAGAATGGGCATTTTATATATTTCTAAGGGGTAGATGTAGACACATTAGGAAATACCAGGAATATGTTTGTAAACTTTAGGGACTCTTCAGTTAAACTCACATAGATTAAGGAGTACTTTATATGTTTATTGAGAAGTAGATAATACTATAGTTGGGAAGCACTGCTCTATGCTATATGCCCATCAACATGACCTAACCACTAATGTAACTACAAATCTATTCTATTACACCTTGACACACCTAGAACTCTATACTTATCCAACATGACATGTCCACAGAACATAATAACCCAATCCTTTTATACTATGTACAGAGAGAGGGCACTACACTTCCAAACAGAATCTGACCACTAACACTATTATATTACGCTCCATGAAGACGTAGGGGGTATATTTACTAAACTGCGGGTTTGAAAAAGTGGAGATGTTGCCTATAGCAACCAATCAGATTATAGTTTTCATTTATTTAGTGCATCCTATAAAATGACAGCTAGAATCTGATTGGTTGCTATAGGCAACATCTCCACCTTTTTAAAACCTGCAGTTTAGTAAATACACCCCATAGGATACTACACCTACAAAATAATGACCTAACCACTGACACATCCTAATACACTCTATATAAACATAGAACATGACTCCTCCCAACATAATCTGGTCACTAGATATGATCATTATACAGACAAGACATGATCAGAACCGTTGTGTAAATGAGTTTTTCACACAGCTGATATATAGGATAATGTAGAGAAGTTGATTTTTAGTATCCATAATAATTAACAGTACGGGGTATATTTACTAAACTGTGACTTTAAAAAAGTGGAGATGTTGCCTATAGCAACCAATCAGATTTTAGTTATCATTTATTTAGTACATTCTACAAAATGATGGCTAGAATCTGATTGGTTGCTATAGGCAACATCTCCGCTCCTTGGAACCTGTAGTTTAGTAAATATACCCCTAGGGGTGTGCTATTCTATACAAGTTCCTTATGAACATTGGAGAGATGACAACAGAACTCACCAATTATAAACAATGACATCATAACTAGTTTTATATATTAATATATATATATATATATATATATATATATATATATATATATATATCATTATTTTATTAATATCATGCGCGTGTTACAAGTATACAAGTACATATTATAGACAAGAGTCTTGATCAGCCTCTGAAGGACCCTGAGCATCTTTGTGGATGCCAAACACAGTAAACGCAGTAGAATAAGTTATTATTGTGCAGTTTTAATTATAAGAAAATAAATATCACCCATTCCTAGACATTATTTATAAGTTTCTAAGGGTCAACAGTACAAAAGTGAAAACCTGCAGGGCAAATGCTCTTTTGTGATGTCACGTGTCTACTATTCCAGGAAAGCGCCACATGTTACGGGGAAGCACATGGATTAGATGGCAGTATTTGCCAGGTGCACCATCTGACAGGACGAGTTGGGGCCGATCAAGTGCAGCTACTTTTGCACCCAAATGAAGAAAGATGATTTCCTTTTGAAGGATGAGATTATTTAAATGGGATAAAGGGGTGAAGATGGTTAATTCTCTGGTTTGCAGGACGGTGTAGAGCCCTTTTATCCCAACAAAATAACTTTTTTTTTCCTTAGTAACTCAGAGGTTTCCATCCAATACTTTTAATGGACATGTTGCACCATTTGCACTTCTGCAGGAAAGAACGTCTAGGTATATTCTGACCAACGTAATAAATGATAAAAACTCCTTTTCTCATTAAATAATTTTAGGACAAAACATAAACATTTCAATTGATAAAAGGGTGATCCTAAAGTATCAGTAGGTTGAACTCTACAGTGATGTTTACACTCTTTTCCGACCATACACATTCATGCATATTGTAGATGCCTATGTCTTTTATGGGACAGTTTCCAAAGACCAGCGGATCCTGCCATTGCCCCCTTAAAACCAGCGATCTGGGTGTGGCCATTTTAAGTGACGAGAATCCCCGGTCCGCCTTCTTCTCCAGACGCAATTTACATGTGGCGCGTCCGACGTGTTGTGTGTCTGTTTTCTGGTAAGTCTGTGTTTCCTCATTGTCGGCCTTATAGTAATCTGCATTTTTTTTTGCGCTATAACTTATGTCGGAATTATGTGGGCTGGAAAAACGTACCCACCCAACACACAAGCAGTGCAGGACCACACATCTGTAGTTTGTAAATGACCCTGAAGCCCCGCCATGTTAATTATACGGATATAAGACGTCATGTTAGAGTTACACAACCAATATAAAGTATGCTGCCTGCCACCTTTTTGGAGTGCTAAAATATTTATTTATTTTCCATTCATTTTAAGCATGTGAAACACATGTAGACAACCGACACTACCTACTATTACTGAACGTTTAGTCCTCTCATGCTGCTGTCTAGCATGGCATGCTAGGACTACGAGAACAACTTGTATAATATTGGTGGCACAGTGGTTAGCATTGCTATCTCACAGTATGTGGGTCATGGTTTAGATTCCAACCAGGACCTTAGGCTGGGTACACACTACAGGGTTTTCCTAGCAGGGCAATCACACGATAAACGACCGCTCGGCCCAATATGGCATTAGTGTGTACGCTGCTACGATGAACTATTATCACTCTAAAGCACATGGTATCATTTTAAACCAAACTAAAAATCTCATTCAACAATGCAGTAATGCCGTTCCAATCCTGCAGTGTGTATGCACTCACATCCAGCAGTGTCCATAGATGTCTACGGAGATTGCAGAGTCACAGGGCTAGATTTACTAAGCTGCGGGTTTGAAAAAGTGGGGATGTTGCCTATAGCAACCAATAGGTTCTAGCTTTCATTTATTTAGTACCTTCTACAAAATGATAGCTAGAATCTGATTGGTTGCTATAGGCAACATCCCCACTTTTTCAAACCCGCAGCTTAGTAAATCTAGCCCACAATCTTTTCATCCGATGGTTATGACAGATGAGGAGCACAGATCTGATGGTAAATCTTGTAAAACGTGTATAGTGTGTACACATGGATCGGCTGCTGATCGGGACTTTTTTTTTTTTTCAGTCATTGGTAAAATCATTAACTATATGACATCGGGAGAAAATTTCTGTAGTTGCTACCCAGCCTTACTTGTGTGGAGTTGATGGGCCTGAGTTATTAAGGAAAGTGAAGCAAAAATGTAAATGTTCTTTGGAACAAACTATGTTACAATGCAAGGGGTGCAAATTAGTTTATTATTTTGCATACAAGTTAAAAACTGGCTGCTTTTTCATCTAGCACACAAATTCTTGATGGCTTTTTTTTTTACACTGAAATTTAAAGTTGATCTAGAACATGCCCTACAACAACTATAAATCTGTCCCCACATTTTAAATGTACCTCCCCCTCCAATGCAACATGGTTTTGGCCGGGTGCAATGTTACTCCTTTCTTATGCTTTGCTCTCCTTAATGACTCAGGCCTGATATGTTCTTCCTGTGGTTGCATGGGTATCCCCCGAGTGCTCTGGTTTCCTCCCATTTTCCAAATATATCCGGGTAGGTTAATTGGCTGCTGAGAAAATTTAACCCTAGTGTATTTCTGTTTGGTATTGAATATAGGATGTAAGCTCCTCTGGTGTAGGGACAGATGCGAATATTTAAATATTCTATATAATGCACTATTGTAGGTGCTATATAAATAAATATAATTTTATCTCTCCAGCATATTGTCCTAAAGATAATCACAAATAGAGATCGATACGGTCAAATTACCAACATTTAATACTTAAAATGCAATTGGAATTGTACAAGAAATAAAATATCTGACAATATTGATGTGCATTGTTGCTATAGCTACAGTTGTATAGTTAGAAAAATAATTAACATCTTGTAATAATTGATATTTATACAATAAATCCAAAATGCATGTTCTAAATAAAACAATTAGATATTGGAAATGAATTAAGACATTTTTTATTACCATTTCATATCTCAGACACAATATGGTGCAAGTAATACGAGTAAAACTCATTTAACTATTTAAATATAAACTAAACACTCTTCAATGCAGAGTATACTGTATGTTATATGTGTATTTTACAGTTCTTATTATCTTTTATTTATGAAGTATTTATTTATACTAGTATTTATAAATAAAGTATTTATAAAGTGCTGGCATATTACACAGCACGTATACATTGTATCCTACCACAAACTACATACAATGACGTGAGATAGAAGGTAGCGATGTCCCAGCCCAAATGAGCTCTCAATCTCAGAGGGGTGAGTAACGCTTGATACATTAGACAGGGGAATGACAATTGCAGCTGCTGTTGGAGATAAGGGTCTGTGACTTTTGTAAGACAGTAACATTATCAGCCACCAATTATGCAACTAACCGTGGTGCAACATGGTTAGAACAAAGCGAGACAGTGTAAAATGGAAAGGCAAAACGTGTACCAGTCTGCTGCCATGAACTGCCTTTCACTATTTATCCTAGTGGAACCTCCTCCCTCTTCTGGCCCTAAAGAAGGCTGCTATTAATGATTTAGAATTCTACAGAGATTCCACAGTGTCATGTGACTAGTCTACCATGTCAAACACAGATACATGGCACATGTAGTGAGCAGAGAGACTTAAAATCCCATCTGAGTTCTGTCTGCCTTGTGCACTGCAAACACTCCCCCCTCTGCTCTCACATGACACTCTGATAGCTGTGAGTTTGTCTGTGTGTAGCAGCTATACTGGTCTTCCCTGCAGAGAGATTTTGAAAAGGAGATAATGATTTGTAGAATGACAGTTAAGAAAAATGATGATGTATGCTTAATCAGATGCATGTTTAAAAGGTACTTAGCTTGCTATTTAATTAAATAAAATTTACTGGTTTAACATTGGATTTGAATAAATATTTTTTTAAACCTGCTTAAATGACACCATACAGTAACAATTCCTGGTTGAAATGCATATCAAACGTACATATATTAAATATATTTACATGCACCTACATAGTTTGATGTGCATGCTCCCATGCCCTTCCACAATAGCTAGAGCATAGTCAGATAATCCATTAGGCAACCTAGGCTCCCGCATAGGGCCAAGTGGGCACTGTGGGGCCCTGATTACGCTGTAACATTTTTATATTTGTTTGTTTTTTGTCAAACAGAGGGAGAAGGTGGCTCACATCAGCCAAACCAGGAAACAGTGACAGCACTGAGAATGCAGCATTCACTAGAAAACAGTGTATGTTTGCCAACTTTGTATAGTCGGCCTCTGGGAGATCCCGGGGAGGGGGAGTGGTGGGAGGGCAGGAGGGGGGCGGGGTGCGTCGATTTGCATCATTTTTATTTTTTATTTTGTGACGAGGTCGGGGCAAAAATGATGCGATTCACCGCAAATCGCGTCATTTTGTTTCCCAACGGGCAGGATGCGGGAGACTACCTGAAAATCAGGAGTCTCACAGACATTCCGAAATAGTGGGCAAGTATGAAACAGTGACATCACAGAGAATGCAGCTCATCAATTAAGTTTGAACCAGTGACATCACTGGGACACTTAATTGGTTGGCTACAATTCTCATGATTATATAGTTACCAACTATCCCTAATTTTCAGGGACAAGTTTTCAAAGTTTGCCCCTGGAAATTGTCTCCCTGGTTTTTAGTTCTGACGTATGAACGGTACAATTCTTCGTATTCTGTATTCTGTACAATGGATACCATTCTCACTCCCTATTCCTAAACTCTGGACTCTGTAAAGTAATATTTACTAGACTGGAGGAACCAAACTGAGTTACAGTACTACCAAGTTCAGTGATCATATGATTAAATATACCCATCTGAAGGTTGGCTGCATATGTGACCCTCAAAGTGTATCATGTTACCCGTCACCGACCAAGACAGTGCCGCACATGGTGCCCTCCAATGTATCAGCAGTAACATGTCCCTTGCAGTGATTTTAAAATGCTGGTAACTGGCTTGAGAGGTACACTTGTGTTTCAAACAGAATTTATTATCACCCATCCCTCCTAAAAAGTTATTCTAAAAATCTCATTTAAAGATGTCTGATGAGTTCAACATTTTTTGGATATTGCCAATGTTATCCGGATTCTGACCTATAATATATATAGAGCATACTTACCAACTTTAGAAAGTTGGTTTCTGGAAGCCTACCAGGGGAGGTGGGCGTGATGGGGGGGCGGGGCTCGAAAAATGTACGTCATTTTGGACCCGCCCCCATGACGTAATGACGCAAATACGTCATTTGACAGTCAGAGGGCGGGGCAAAACACTGCGATTCAATGGGAATCGCGCCGTTTGGGACCTAATTCTGCCCACTTCACTAGGAAGTGGGCATTTCCTAGTGAGGTGGGCAGATCCGGGAGATTACCAGACTCAAGCAAAATGCGGGAGTCTCCCGGACATTCCGGGAGAGTTGGCAAGTATGATATAGAGTGGTCGAAATTGGGGTGTACATGGTGGTATGTCATACTGCCTTCATTGTAAAACTATCAAATTCCATTCACTTACATTCCCATTACATTCTTCATACCACCACTTCTAAATTTCCCCTTTGACCACTGTATGTATATATAGAGAAAGAGAGAGATAGCGCAGAATATTAGTGAGAGATGGAGAAAGAAGGGCATCCGAGGTTTCTCTAATTTTAATAAAATATTATTTATATATTATCCATGATCTGTGTATTTTTTTAGTTTTAATTGTAGCGATCGTCTGCAGCTACTAGCTATTTTATTTATTTTATGTGAATGTCTTCAATGAAAAGTGATTAAATATACGAAGTTGAGCCAGGCAGCATGTGTGTCCCATTATTTGCAGCTCTGTCTTCTGGGTTCTGCAGATTTGCCTGACATATACATGTTGCCAGGGCAACCAGTGGTGTTCCCTGTTTGTATGTCAGCACTTCCACCCCAGCGTCCTTGTGTGTTCAGAGACTGCTAATCCTCACATGGCAATCCCTGAATATACCATCTACACAAACCGGAAGGGGGGCGAGGAGAACGTGCGGCTCTTCGTTTTACCTGTCTGCTTTATTGTTCTAATGTCATGACTCATTTGTATCATGTCATTACTGGTTGTAAAAGCAAAATTAAGCATGTTGTGAAAATTGTTTACTTTTTCCTTGAAGGAGAATTATTATTAGAGACATGTGACCCTACAGCATAACTCATCCCACCTGGTCTGCTCCAACATTTCCTATTTTATTTATTAACAGGTAATTGTATAGCGCCTACATATTACAAAGTGCTTTAATAAGCAATTTAATAGGATGTATTGTAAAACAAAGATGAATAAGAAGCACTGTAATAGATCCTATATATTGCATACCTCCCAACATTCGCAGAACCGGCAGGGGGGCAGGGGCGTGGCCAGGTAACGATGGGACATCGTCATATCACAGTGGGGCGTGTCCAAACCCATGGGGGTCCCCAGTGCTTTTGAAGTGCTAGGCTGCCCTGTACTCTACTCCCCTCCAAATACCTTAATTGCTTTACACACCACTGTGAGAGGCAGCCGTTGCCATGCAGAGCAGCAGTGAATAATACATACCTCCCAAATTTCCCAACAGCGGGACACAACTGTCCTGGTAGGGATGGCAGAACAGAGCCCTCAAATCGCACCTGTCCCGCTTAAATCAGGATGGTTGGGAGGCATGTGTGTTACAAACAAGAAGCACTGAACGTTTCCTATTAATTTTCTTATTACAATAAACTGGATTAAATTAAAGGGAATTGTTTAACAATATATAATTCAACATACTTCTCAGATTTTGGCTTGACCCCCCAATTTCTCGGACCCTCCAAGAGGCGTATGTATTAGTAGTTTGTGTGTCTTCATGCACAGGTGGACAAGGTTGGGTCTATCTTAGCAGGAAGGCAGATTGGTGAGAGGTTTGTGCTGATCACAAGGACTAATCTTGTTTCCAATATTTTTTTTTTTTATTTATGTAAAGTTTTTGGAGGTATCAATGAAAATTAAGTGGGGAGGTCTGGAATAGAATACTTTAATTAGGTGGGATAGTTCATTTTGTAGAGTTGGCAATAACAACATTATAGTCATTTTAAGAGTAAGATAAATATTTTGTTGGTGACGTGGTCCTAACATAAAAAATTCCACCGTACCAAACTTGAGAGGTATCTAATGTACCTGAGGTCTCTAATGTACATCTAACAAGCCTGTGCAAGGTTATGAGACCTGTGTATCATTACTCCTGGTACCTTGAAGGCTCTGTGGGTGCATTTCTAGAGGGAGAGAAGGCGGAAAAGTTAAAAGAAGTAAACATATTATTTGAGCCACGAATTATAAAGATCATTATTACACTGGTTGCTGAGTCTGGTCGCTCTGTAAGGAGACAACAACGTTTGTGGTGGCAGAAAAACGACCATAAGGGAAAAATTAGAACTAGTCAGTGGGATCTTAGAAAGTCTTGATAGTCTCAAGCTGCCCACAAGCTCCAAAATTGTTGTGAATAAATTAATCAGTGCAGCAAACTTCAGTTATCTAATGTGATGTGCAGAGGCCACCACTAAAATTTTAGGTTGACAACATTCCCGTGAAATTAATGTATTACCATAGCGACAAAAAAGATAAGTTAAACAAGTAGTTAAAATAAAAATGATATTGTAGACCAAAAAAACTTAACTTGATAAAGAGATGTACAGTGGGCTGGATAAAACTTCATATACTTTACATATGTGGCTTAGTGGGCAAACACTTCTTATTACAACATACAAATGAGTAGTTGGTATGTGTCTTATGGCACAAAAGTAGAGGTGAATAATCATAAGTGTGCCACAAAATACTCGATTTGTTCCACATTTGGCTTTAAAACTATGTATATTTCGTTGACGGACTTTGCTCATTTGTATATAAAAGGATATAATTTGTTTTTAGTACAGAGAATATTGAGCGGTTTAATTCTCGCAACAAGGCAAAAATATAATGTGCACGTGATCCAACCACGGCCGGTGCAGGGCTCTCCAGTGCCCTCCCTGCCCATCACTATGCATGTGTACCCCCTCTATTTAGAGTTGGGACTCAGGAACAAGGGGGTATGGTGCCTGCCACAGAAGAGCTAGTGTTGTGCCTGGTAAGCATAGGACCCTCCGCTTACCGCGTTCTGCCATCTGTGTGCCTCCATATATCCCCCTCCCCCATAATTCAGGGTACTCATTCTCATTCAGCTATATATAGCCAGGTCACCATGTAGCCGGGACAGCTGTTGTATGGTCTTGGCAGGAGTTGTGGAGATGTAAGGAGGTGGAATGGCATGGATCATGAGACTCTGCCAATATGCCGGCCAGTCTTGAATAGAAACAAAAGAACAATAAAAAGCTCAGCTCACAGTGAGACCTCAAGGCATGGTGCTAAATCCAGTGTCACATGGTGAAATCAGGGGACTCGTCAAATGTAAAGGCTAATATTTCATTAAATATATAGGCCTAATGTATTTTAATTTTTTTTATGATAGATCAAGAATAGCCTTAATTTGAGCATAGTATTTGATACAAGATTTAACAAAGGTTAATTACACTCTACGCTTTCCTGTAGTGTAATTAATGCAATATTATCAGACATCTGGAAGAAATAAAGCACTTTGATTGGTTAATGAAGATTGTAACATTTGTAATTATGTCATTAAAGTAATTACAGGAGTCCAAACTTGTCCAATAATTATTACTTTATCAAGGGGATTTAACATAACATGAACAGACAAATTGGCAAGGCCGACCAGTAGAAAGAATCAGACACTAAAATACACAGTTTCTTAAAATACTGTATAAATACACTACCTTACACCTTTAGGTGATTTAGAGCAAAGGAGAGAAATGCAAATGTAGAATACACAAACTGATTTATGGGCCTATTCACTGTTGAGTGGCGACCAGGCTGGTTTTCCATTACCGCCAATCACAGCTTTAGAAAACCTCCTATTGCCACAATTTACTGTGAAAATAGCACCAGAGCAGCTATATATATATATATATATATATATATATATATATAATTAAATATTTTGCTCTAAAGCTGGTTAGAAAGAATGCATTATTTAAGTAAAGCATTTCATCTCTCTATTTACCATTCACACTTTTGCCCTGTTAAATATCATCTTTGGGCAGCACGGTGGCTAAATGGTTAGCACTTCTGCCTTACAGTACTGAGGTAATGAGTTCAATTCCTGAACATGGCCTTTTCTGTGTGGTGTCTGTATGTTCTCCCCGTGTTTGCGTGGGTTTCCTCCGGGTGCTCCGGTTTCCTCCCGCACTCCAAAAACATACTGGTAGGTTAATTGGCTGCTATCAAAATGACCCTAGTCTGTCTGTGTGTGTATGTTAGGGGATTTAAACTGTAAGCCCCAATGGGGCAGGGACTGATGTGAGTTCTCTGTACAGCGCTGCGGAATTAGTGGCGCTATATAAATAAATGGTAATGATGATCTTCCATAATTACAATATATACAATATATACCTACCAATTACTAACTTTTCTGTAGGGCGGAATTGATTTCTGCGTTGATAGGAAGTGAGGTCTAAAGCTAGATACACACTACAGAATTTTCCACCAACTTTTTATGCCGATCGATTTTACATGCGATCGATGTTCCGTTCGCTCGGTCCATGGACTGCATACACACTAGCCTTGTTTAGGACGATAAAGGGAAGAGCGGACGTCCCTTTAGCGACTTTTTACAGCCATGTTGTCGTGAGCAATGACTGTAATTTCGTACTCACTGTTGTGGATCGGTCGGAAGTTTATACACACTACACAACGGAAACGAGATTGGAACGAAAATGGTACGACCAACCAAATGAGGCGACAATCGTTCATTTGGGCAGATTTTCGACCATCGTGTCACTGCACACACTGACCCGACTTTTGAACGAGCGGTCGTATGTCGGCTGATTATTGGATGAAAACCGTGTAGTGTGTACCCAGCTTAACATGTCATGGGTGGAGCTAAACTTTATTATGGATGTGGTTGTTCTGATCAGGTTAGATCAGGGTGGGGTTTGCGTTTATCACGAGGTGTGGCCTAGTGTCCTGATATTTCCATTTAGAATGTTGGGACATGTGTGGAACATCTCAACTTCTCTGCAGTAAACTGCAGCTAATTCCATAAGTGCCAGAATATATACTGTTATACAACCTTTACGTGAAATATATCTTTTGAAGCTGATTTACAATAATAATTATACCGGCAGCTAAGCTCTGATTCATAAAAAAGATTCATAAAAAAAAAAAAGATCAAGGCAGTAAATAACTCTCATAAATTATTGACATAAACTACAAAGTAACCAGTTATGAATCACTGCAGTTTTCAGGCCAGATGACTCTCCAGATCAGTCTGATGTCAAGAACCATATCACGAAAGAATAAAAGCAAATGCCCCTCCAAACCCTCGAAGTCATGTATTTAATAGAAGCAAATGAGTGTTTCTGAATGGCTGCCAAGAGAGATGCTGTCTCTGAGGAGTAATCAAGGTCATGAAATAAAATGAATTCAGTTCTTCCTTCATAAAGTCTTGGTTAGTGATGCACACAGAGTTATTAAACAACAGAACCACTTTAAGGGGACAGAAGGGGTCGCTTACAATGCAAAAATAAGTAAACAAGGAGGCGTGATGCAAAGTGTGTTTCTTCTTCTTTTCTGATGGAACGCACCTATTTCGGGACAGCTGCACTTATTTTTACGGCCGTGCACACAGAGTAGCAGTTGCAATGGAAGAACATTTTTGCTGTTTACAATGAGAGGAGCTGGAAGACCAGAGCTTTCTATGCTGTAATACTGTAACTTGTGCACAAATACCCTCATTTCACTTTGCAGGATCAGATATTCTTATGTACTTTAAGGAGTGGAAAGTAACCATTTCTGGTCCTGCAAATAAAAGTTGTAATTAGCGTGATAGGAGAAATGTGCCAGTATGCAGACCTCGAGGTGAGGTGTTTACTAGTCATGATGTTTTATGCATACTTGCCAACTCTCCCGGAATGTCCGGGAGACTCCCCCATTTCGCGAAGAGTCTCACGGGCTCCCGGTAGAGTGTGGCAATCTCCCGCATCTGGCAGAATTCTGCCCACATCCTAGTGAAGTGGGCAGAATTAGGCCCCGCCCCCTGCTGTCAAATGACGCGGTTGCGTCATTGCGTGATGGGGTGGGGCCAAAATGCCGCAAATTTTTGGAGCTCCGCCCTATCACGCCCAACTTCCCCCGGCAGGCTCCCGGAAGCCAACTTCAGCAAGTTGGCAAGTATGGTTTTATGTACAGTAGACATTAAGGACAGCCTAACCCTAATGTTTATCAACGGAAGAAAAAAATTATAACATTTTTATTTTTGTATACAATTTCCATTTCTAATCATAAATGACTATATTATCGACAGGTAACATCAAATGATTAATATATATTTTTCTGTGCGTTATTTTGAGATTTCATATTCCACATACGTATTGTATGGATCCTGCAGTGTCTGGTCTAGTACAGCAGAGTGAACCTACACCCATAGTCATCACCACACGTATCTTGAAATCCGTTCCTTGCTGACTCCGGGAGTACGCAGAGCTGATTTACGTGCCGTTGAGAACAAGGGCACGATGCGCTCAGTATGCTGCCTTAAGGACTCAGGCCCTATATCTGATAGCTGTAGGTCTACAAATCCCACATAGTTTGTCTACAATGTTCCAGTTTTAATGCAATAAAAGCTATTGCAGGGGAGTACGTCTTCAAGCTGTGATCTAGTTAACAGTTCACTAAGAGCTACATCCTAGTTCGATGCTCCTACCTTAACAACGTATTTGCCCTAATACTTTTTGTTTCATATACACTTACTGAGAAAATAAATCGTGTTCCAGTGTGCAGCAGTCAACTGCGAATCAGTCAATTGTATTTAAGACAATACTCTGACATACTGTGACCTGAAGAAAGATTAATCTGAATAGAGCAATGATGAAGGATCTCAGATTTGTTAACTGTTGCATACCCAAA
The DNA here is from genome assembly GCF_038048845.1 of Mixophyes fleayi. Lineage (NCBI taxonomy): Eukaryota > Metazoa > Chordata > Amphibia > Anura > Limnodynastidae > Mixophyes > Mixophyes fleayi. Next base: position 128,784,212 of record NC_134408.1, read on the forward strand.
AAGTGAGCATTATAGCAAGCGGGTGGGTACATTTCTCAACCTCCGGCCATCTATCATGGCGGTAAATAATTCCTTATCGCCACAATTTATCACACACAAAAAAAAAAGAAAAATGACAAAACTCAGCTGCCCCAGTGACACTGGACTGGGGCAGTAATGGTTAACGCTGATATACGCAATGCATGAACCGCTAGCCAGCTCGCACATGAGCAGTGGAACTGAAGCCCAGATATCCACTTGTTCCCAAAAAATAAAAAAGTTTAATAAATATATATATATATATATATATATATATATATATATCTATATCTATATATATATATATATATATATATATATATATATATATATATATATATATATCATACTTGCCAACTCTCCCGGAATGTCCGGGACACTCCCGCATTTCACGTGAGTCTCACGGACTCCCGGGAGAGTGTGGCAATCTCTCGCATCTGCCCACTTCCTAGTGAAGTCACGGGTCATTACGTCACGGGGGCAGGTCCAAAATGACACAAATTTTGGAGCCCCGCCCCCCATCACGCCCACCTCCCCCGGCAGGCTCCCGGAAGCCAACTTTAGAAAGTTGGTAAGTATGATATATATATATATATATATATATATATATATATATATATATATATATATATATATATATATATATATATATATATATATATATATAACCTAAAATGACTGTATTCAGAGCCTAGAGCATTTTCTTAGTGATTTTGGAACAGTGAAAACCGAACAGGATGTACCACCACAATACTTCAATATGCTTTTACATGGGGAAGTCATCACTGGGAAAAAAATCAGCGTTTCACACCGTCACCATTGTTAACAGAGATAGCAATCTTGTTCCCTTAACCATTTGTTGTAGAGGGTGCTTTCACAAGCAATAGAGATTGTTGCCCTTTGTTAAATTGTCCCATTAGCCAGAAAATTACTAAAATCTTAGAACATTATAAGGTAGTTCTTATTTTATTTGACTGACATTAGATGAGATCCTCTTGTGACCAGCATTACAGCAAATAATGTTCCTTTGTCAATGGTAAAACTAAGGATCTACCATATCCAGGCTAAAATTGGATATAACATAGTTAACATAACACACATAGAAAGCATTATACATGAGAGCAGTGCCCGTACTGATGTCCAGTTCTGCAACATGTAATGAATTGGGGAAACATTTCATGCAGTAATAATTCATTTGCCTTCCTCCTTCGGTCCAGATTTATAATCACATTAAGATATCCTTTATACATGCAGTAATGCACCATTGGAATAACATTTGTACGTTTCATTGTGTTATGTTCCTAGATATGTCAAAAGGGAATTATTAATCTGCCTTTCTGCTCTCATTACATGAAAGATCAATCAGAGTCATTGCAGATCTGATGAGATCCCCTCAAAGTAAAGCTCTCAAGGAAATCCGTATTGGAAACGCGACAGTTTGCATGATATACTAATAATCTAAAATGTAAGATATAGCACAAATTCAGTTAAGTAAATTTCTTTTCTGTGTTTTTGGTAAATAAGGGAAAATTGTAGATGCCAACCTCCAGAAACCCAATTAAGGACGAAGATGACAAATTCATTTCATAGACCTTATTGCTAAAGTTGAGCTATGCCTCAAATGAATGTAAATTGCATTTTAAAAAAGCAGGTAACTTGGACATACAGACGTCCGTATTCAACTTGGAGCAAATCTGAAAATACGTCTCTTGTAGAATACGGGGATAGGTTTGCTCTGCCCTAACAGACAGTACACTGCAGGATACGATTAGAGATGCTTGGGCTCGGTTTTCTGAAAACCGATCCCACCTGAACTTAGGGGATCCGAGTAGGTTCGCGAGCCGGCTCTGTACTTTTGCGCGTCCTCGGATCTGAATTGAGGCAAAACATCATTGTTGCGTTGTCGGATCTCGCGGGTTTTGGACTCCATAAGTACCTCCCACCCCAGGAGATCCAGCACCATTGCTCACACAGAAACAGGGGTAGCAGTGTTCTTGTCACTCTCCAGTCTCCAGTGACATTGCTCAGTGCCATTGCTCATACAGAAACAGGAGGGGTAGCAGTGCTCTTGTCGCTTGACAACATTTGACTGGAAATGACTGGAAATTAATGTTATTGACGTTAATAATAATGTAGCAGCAAAAAAAGAGCCAAATGATGTGATTTTAGAAAAAAAATATAGGGATTTTAGAAAAAAAATAGGGATCCAAAACCAAAGCTAAAAAAAGCGAGGGCGGTTTTGCCAAAACCGAAACACGAAGCTAATCCTGATCCAAAACCAAAACATGGGGATCACTGAACATCTCTAGATACAATACATATGTGGAATATAAAGTCCCAAAAGAACATACAAAAAAAAGGTATTCACCTGTTAATAATATAGCCATTATTTTTTTCCCCATTAAATACATGTATAATAATGATATTAACCGCTATATAAAATGCATGTTTAAAGTTGCTCCTGATTGCAGACACATGTTCTAGCTGCATACGCGACCTTCATCACTCAGAACGTACAGCTGCCCTGTAGTTGGTGCAAGTGATACGACAGAATAACACGTACCTTTGAGGTGCCATGCTCGGCACACCCTTACTGTACACTGACTACTTGTATACGCCCAGTCCCCTCCACGACTCCACCCCTGAAATCACAGGCTATGGTAAGGGTCCTTTGCGCTCGAAGATGACTTGGATATTGCTGTGTTCACTGGCGTATGGTCAAGTTCTGGGCATCCGCAGAGCTATTTTACGCAAAATACGGCATTTCCATTTATTACATATATTTTCTTTAAACAATCACTAAACCCAAACATTTTTATTTTTTAAATATAATACATAAAGGTAAAATACATTGTTCAGTAATATTGCACTGTAGCTCTCTTAAAAAGTATTACAGACAGACAGCAACTCTTTTCACCTGTTTAAAACAGTGTACTAAGGATCTGGCACGGGTCAAAAAGCTGATCCTGTAGCATTTGCTCTACTATGACATAACTAGCCCATACTTGTCGACTTTTTCATGTTCCCTTCCGGGAGGTGTGGAGGTATGGGCGGAGGGGGCGGGGCTTGGTTAATCGTGTCATTTTTGGCCCCGATCCAGTGAAGTAATGACGCTTAGGCTTCATTTTATAGTGTGTCATGGCTGCTCTAATCCTGCCCACTTCAATAGGACGTGGGCAGATGCGGGAGGATGCCCAAATCTCTCGGGAGTCCAGGAGACCTACCCAGAATTCGGGAGTCTCCCTGACATTCCAGGAGAGTTGACTAACCTCAACCCTGAATATGAATTCACCAATCCGCACTGTGCATTTCTGCAAAGCAAGTCTGCCCAGCTGTCAGTCACAGTCTTCTTGTTCAGTTAGAGAAGCTCTTCTTCCAAACGTTGCTACCTGCTGCAGAGAGATGAAAGAGATCATGGCGGACATATTTCATATGTAAGTATAAACACTCCAGTTATTTCATGTATATTACTTATCTAAGCAATACACATCTTTTGATATATAAAATATTGGCTTTAAGTTATTGCTCGGTATAGCCAAAAAAATATTCACGATTTTCTTGGGATAATATGTTCACTATGAATCTTTTGTAATATTTAATTTCTTCATGACAAACAACATGATATGACAGCTCCCCTTACAGGGCTATGTGACATAGCCGTGTCCTTATCTTGACGTAGACACTCCAATTTTCGGAGGAGCCGTGGTCATGTCCTGACTTAGTTCTTTGAAATGTTGGGAGATGTGGTTCCCACTCATGTTCTTTTTCTCTTTCCTATTTTTTGGGTTCAATGTATGTTGCCTAGTACGGTCGCACCCACCGTCGTTTTGGGGTAGTACTTTCATCCAGCAGTTCTACATTAGCATTACTCAGGTTGATCTCAGAGAGATAAACATTTAGCACATGCTAAATTTAATGCCTTGTAATTGGAGTTTTTTTTTATCTCTTGCTATAATTAGCAAAAGACATATTTTTAGGACTACTGTCTCCGAACACATGATTTAAACATGGTTTGTGTTATTGTGAAATGGAAATCATTGTTAATAACAGCTATTTAATCCTGTGTAGCATGAACATCATATAATTACCTCTACAGGGTCTCGACTGTGAGAATTCTTATTCTACTTTGAAACGGTTTGAGAGAGAGCTGTGGGGTTTATTGGGCAGCCAAGTGGCATTCGTCTCTTCCCATAGGGACCCAGAGAGCGGTATCTATACTGTGATGTGAACAGCGTGCCTATTGCTTAACACCGATCTGTGTAAAGTTCACACATTTATTAAAAAGTGTTTTACAAAGACAGGAAGTTGGGATGGGCCATGAAAGCGGCTTCTACAATCAGAGCTCATGAGTGGTAAATATGGTTCAGTCCTTTATTTCTAAAACCTTTAATCGTGTCTCTCAGAGTATTCTGCTATGTCCAAGCTCTTTATCATTTCTTGTTGAATTTATTGACACTACTGCTTATCTTCTGTGGTCAGCTAAGGAATATTTACATGGGCAGATCCGGCTGCTCAGCTTGAGCTCCAAACTACCAGATATATATATATATTCAATTTGGCCAAACATGTGGTTGACCAAAGAAATGCATCTACAGTAGAGATGCTCGCTGACCCCGTGAAGTGGTTTTGGTTTTGTTTTTTTATCTGGATTAGCTTCGTGTTTTGGTTTAGGCAAAACTGCCCTTGTGTGTTTTGGTTTTGGTTTTAGTTTTGTATTTTTTTAGAAAAAATCCTAAAATATACATTCTTATTAACCTCAATACCACTAATTGCAAGTCATTTGCAGTCAATTTTGACCACCTCACAGGTCACAATATTATTTTCATACACTTTCGGACAAATACTGCAGCGACCTGGCTGGATGCTAAGTGACAGAGCAATGGCACAAACACACGGCAGTTCCTAGCACATCTAGGATACATTGGCACACAGCAGTGGCAGAAAAGAAAAATGGGGGGCCGCCCTCCCTTCCACCCCTCGCTATGTTGGATTTTAAAAAGGAATCCAAAACTCCCGAGATCCGACAACGTAACAATGACATTTTGCCTCGTTTTTGAACACGTAACAGTACCGCGACCTGACTCAGAACCCCTAAGTTCGGGTGTGTTCGGTTTTCAAGAAACCGAGCTTACCCATCTCTAATCTACAGTTATGCTGAATGACCAGATCGGTGGTCTTGGTTGGCAGATAGCCTAAATTTCAAGCAGTCCCATGTGGTTGGTAATATTATGTTGTTGATCATAGTTAGGAATTATTTTGGAGCCACATGTGCAGCGATTTGAGGTCAGTTTGGTCTAAAAATGCCAAATTGCCAAACTGATAGAGTGTCCGCACAGCTTTCTATATAAATTTTCCTACTCAAACAAAAAGTGATTTTTCTCCTTTTTCAACCAGAAGACTTCAGCCACATGGAGAGGAACATCCATTGATGCCAATAAGCAGGGCTGGTGCTAGGGTCCTTGGCGCCCTAGGCACACTTTCACAATCCGCGCCCCACCCCAGGCACTTTCACAATCCACACCCCCCCCCCCCAGGCACACTTTCACAATCCACGCCCCCCCAGGCACACTTTCTAAATCCACGCCCCCCCTCCCCACGTCTTTCCTTACCTTTAATTGCCTCCATAAAGCTGCTCCTCTCTGCTCCGTCTCCTCCCCTCCACTCACTGACACTGTCGGGCCGTGATGATGATGTCACACCCGACAGTCAGTGAGTGGAGGGGAGGAGACAGACCAGAGAGACGGCGGTGGTGATCCATAGCCCCTTCCCCCTCCCCGTGGATTTATCGGAAGCTGTGCGGCGGCCGTGGAAGGTATGGTCAGCGGTCGCCGCACAGTTTTAAAGTAATTTTTATTCTGTGGCGCCCTTCAGAGCCTGGCGCCCTAGGCAACTGCCTAACCTTGCCTAATGGGAGCGCCGGGCCTGCCAATAAGGTTAATCGGAACTGGTCGTTTTACCGATACACTCAGCTTAACTGTATCAATCAGTGCGGCCACATTCACACTGAGCTAGTAACCGTTGCTGCTTTAAAGAAGAAATAGTAGTCCAAAAAGAAAAAAAGATGCTTATTTGAAAGACCCTTTATTGAACTGCATTATATCTCAACAGGACATATTAAGGAACACCTCTACTTCACACGATATATATTTTTCAAGGCTTCATAGATTTTCTTGCCATCGCTCATTTACCCAATTTACCTAATTTTTCATTTGTCAATATTTTATAAAGTTTAATGAGCTCTAGGAAACCCTTCCCTGTAAAGCTGCACACACACGGTAATAGTTTAAGTTGCCAACTTCATCAGTTCGCCCAAAATGGCCAACCATTGTGTAGCGGGCCCATCATATCTGATCAAAATCCCATCCAATTGGGGTAAATATAATACAGTGTAGTATAGTGTATAACTAAGATGAGTGATTGGTTTAAGGAAGGAGCTGACCAATTTTAGAACTAGACAACTTACTGCATCAAATTAGGGTAACCCTAAGTATATTGAAGCTAGCAAGGGGGAGTTCTCCAGCTCATAACCACCCCACCCCATCTCTGGACTTCATAATGCTTTCTGTAGTGTAGGGTCTTATTGTCTGGTGATCACCGGACAATAATTACTAAGGGTCCACTATCCTCTTTCTAAAGAGGGGTCCTCATAGTTTCTAGGAGCCAGAATGGGGGAGATTGACTGGTTATTGTCTCTTTTCAACAAGGATGCCCTTGACTCTGTATGTGCCACGATGGGGGAGATTGGGCAATTTTGGTACCCTCCCCCCATCCCTTGCACTACAGATTTTTTGCGGACAGACATTGTATGCGGTGTGATCTGGCTGTTTAGCATGGATGGCACCTTAAACAATTAGACTGGTGCAGTTTGGCTACCCATCTGTTTTGTTTATAAACAAAAAAAGGTATGGGCTACAGATTTGGGGTATAGCCAATGGTGATCAAGAGGCAAGGCGGCTCAGGGGTTGGCTAACTGTGAATGTTCGATATAGATATGTACGTATGTATTTTTTTTCTATTAGTTGTGATTTATGAATATGAGCAACTATGCAAAATAAACCCATAATAGACATTTTTAGGCAGTATTCAGTAGCACACAGATAACAATGCCATCTAATCTTACTTCTTGCCCTTTAATGCCAGCTAACCTCTTTCAAGCATAACAGTAAAAAATTAAGTAATCAGTTCTGTCTCCTTAACATGAAGCCATAAGTGGTTTTCTCACTTCTCTCTGTCTTAACCTGAAATTATATTTAAAATAGTTCACGCTTTTTAAAAGGCTGTTTGTAAAATAATTTATTTTTATAGCTCACGACCACAGAATATATTTACAGTGCTGCAAAAGTGGAAAGTATATATTTTATTGAAAACTATCTTCATATTGAAAACAATCTTTTACAACTGCTTAGACTACAACGCTTATTTCTCAGAGATGTGTTGTAAGGTTAATGCTAGGTAAAAGCAAGCTTGCCTTAAGTTGGGTGTACACTGCAGGTTTTTCAACCCGATTATCGGGCCAATTGCACAATAAACGAACGTTAGTTTCAATATTGCATTAGTGTGTACACCTCCACGATCATGTTTGATTGTACCAAAGCACATACCTCCGCTCCGAGGACAGTGGCAGGTGGGGAGTTTGACTGGGGCGGTACACTTGTCAAACCGTAATGCAGGTGTTCTAAGACGAGCTCACGGAGGACAGAAACCTCCCATGGAGCAGAAACCTTCCATGGATCCCTACTGCTCTACGGGAGGTTTCTGTCCTCCCTGAGCTTGCCTTAGGACACAATTACGGTTTGACAGGTGTACCACCCCATTCAAACTCCCCACCTGCCACTGTCCTTTATAAATGGACTAAAAATCTCTATAAACAATGGAACGATGTTGGGCAAATTCTGACGTACGTACGCACTCACGACCAGCAGTGTAGGCAGATCTCCATAGAGTTTACAGAGTCACGATCTTTTCAGCTGATGGTTAAGACAGATGAAGAGCACAGATCCGAAGGTAAATCTTGTAAAATGTGTGTACACATGAATCAGCTGCTGATCGGGACTTCCAGTCACTGCTAAAATAGTTAACGACTCTGCATCAGGAGAAATTTTCTGTAGTGTGTACCCAGCCATACTGAGGCATGAGTTGTTTATTTTGCAGTCTTAGATTTGCAATAGTAAGCCTCATAAACGTGTATTCTGGTGATATCCGCTTGACATCTCCAACAGGCATGGCAAACCTCCGGTCAGCCAAGGCGGAGATTTTAGAACTGATATAACTATTACCTGTATTGACAAACAAATATGATCCATTTTCCCTAAATGATGAACTTCAAATGAAAACCTTTCCCCTCCTAAAAAAAACAAGCCAGAGGTAATTCCTACTATACAGAGTAGACATAGGCCATAACATTGACCGGATATTAGTTGTTTGGAGAAAGAAACCATTTTTTCCATCTTTGAATCTTTTTCAAGTCACAAGCCATCTGTCCTCTGAGTCATCGATAAGGGAACAGGCATTTTCTCTTAGTCACTCTGACAGGCAAAGCCAAATTCCTGATGTAAATATAAAACCATGTATAAAGGTTTTGTATTTAAAATGTGTTAAATGATCCTGTCCCCTGAGATATTTGTGGGGTCCGTTATTTCCTATAACCATGGCTCAATTAATTAGTTGATGAGTAAGTGATTTCATACCCTACACACACCAGAGGCTCACACATTGTAGGCTAAGCAGCCTGTCTATTTGGTACAAACTAGTTCCAAGTGAATTGATATGTTGAATATTGATTTAACCCACAAAATAGTTGCTGACACTGCTGTATAGAGCGGTTCAAACAGTGAAAAACACTAGACAGACGAATTTCCCTTTGCACTGGATATCATGGAATTACAGATTTTTTCATAAGTTACTAAATTAAGAACTTCACTTGAATGTTTTGTTCTATTAAAACAACTGCTAGGCTGCCCCATTCTATCCTCTCCTCCTCTCCTCTACCCACTACACCCGTTCACCCCTGCTCTGCCATGCAGAGCAGTAGTGAAGGACAATACTTTCCCACTGATCAGGACAAAGCCATCAAATCGGGACTGTCTTAATCTGAAATTATAAATTGGGAGATAAGGTCATATGGTCCAGCTTTTTTCTTTAAAAATATACTACTAGAATAGGCATTAAAAAAGCTGATTTAGAATTGGACTTACGGCAATTTTGTGGCGTAGTTATTCCCCTTTCCGCACTGCACATGCATTCCAAAATGCATCTGGTTTTCTGCATGCCTTAGGCTTGTGGCCCCTTACTCCCATAGAGGTGCAACTGGGCAGCAAGGGTAATTTGAGTACAGTAATGCAGTGTTCACATAAATGTAGCACATCTCCTAATGAAGCAATATAATTAGATTCGGACACATTCCCATATACACTTCTCAAGATGCATATATTTTGCAGGTATGGAAGCTTGGTTTAAAGATAAATGAGGATACCAGCAGCACTATGTAGCCACTTCTGATTGGCTGCTTGATACCTCCAGATGATAGTACTTAAATCATCATCATCATCATCAACATTTATTTATATAGCGCCAGCAAATTCTGTAGCGCTTTACAATTGGGAACAAACATTAATAAAACAATACTGGGTAATACATACAGACAGAGAGGTAAGAGAACCCTGCTCGCAAGCTTACAATCTATAGGACAATGGGAGTTTGAAACACAAGGGCATGTGCTACATCATATTGCACACTGGACCTGCTAGAATGCAAAGGTAAAAGTATTGCGTGGGCTGTGTGTGTACCAATGTTGGTCAGAGGGTTGTTGTCTTGTGTTAGTTGTGCAGAGGGTGGTAATAGGGGAGATAAAGATGGTGGTTGAGGAATATCATAAGCTTGTCTGAAGAGGTGGGTTTTCAGAGAATGCTTGAAGGTTTGGAGACTAGAGGAAAGTCTTACTGTGCAAGGAGGGAACTCCACAAAGTGGGTGCAGCCCGAAAAAAGTCCTGTAACTGAGAATGGGAAGATGTGATGAGAGAGGAAGAGGGATGCAGATCTTGGGCCTGATTCATTAAGGATCTTAAATGAAGAGGTATCTTATTTCAGTCTCCTGGACTTAAATACTGACTGTTTTGTCATGTAGCACACAAATACTTGATAGCTTATTTGGACACTGAAATTTAAAGTTGATATTTGTGTTCTACATGAAAAAACAGTCAGTATTTAACTTATGTGCAAAACAGAATACTAATTTGCACCCCTTGCATTGTTACATGGTTTTGTCCAGGAGACTGAAATAAGTTACCTCTTCATTTAAGATCCTTAATGAATTAGGCCCCTTGTGCAGAATGGACATTAACTCTTATGTTCTGGTGTGAGATAACAATGACTGACAGACAACAATAATTGTAAAAAGGATAGTACAAATGTTTATTATAAAAGATAAATATAAAGTGAATAGGTACATAGCTGCGGAATACAATTTGATTGTTGAGAAATGTCTTAACCTGAGGAGCCTCGTTGCTAGAAAGCAGACAGCACTCACTAAAATAAATCAGGATATTTGCTGGACACAGTCTTCTCAAAGTTCCAGTTGAGTCTAAGGCTATTTGGATGTTAGCTACTGAGACTAGTTAAAACCATTTTTGTTGCTAGACCTATACACATCTCTTTGTACTTCTTAACAGTGATCATTGCATGTCTGTTATCTACAAAACAGGGGCTTGCATTAGTCGCAATCCTGTTAACTCTTTCCACCACATTAATAGAGTTATTGTTATATAATATCATGCTATCTACCCACATTACTTATTTGTCCTTTCCATTTAGACTACTCCTTTTTCTAATATATATTCTTTATTGTACGTTTGGAGCGCAGAGTGCCTGAAAGTCTTAATGAAGCCCAGAGAGCACAATTTAAAAAATATTTCAGTAATCAAATGCATAAAAAACTCATAAAGAAACTAGCATTATAAGTCTTAATATTTAAATTCACCAATATACATTTTTAAGTATCCGGATAGATGGTATTTGGATATTCACCTCCACACAGGTAAGAAATAATTGATCATGTAGTCAGCAAGCACCATCAAACAGGAAATAATACAACTCCAATTAAGCGAGATTCTCACAAAGAATAACAAATTATTAAAAGTGCACTTAGAGAATAAGTGGGATAAATCACTTTTTAGAGATAACAATAATATTCTATGGCAAGTATAGGAAAAGTAATGTTCCAAGCTACTTGTTTCAGTAATATTGGTTTCTTCATCGCTGCACATTTCATTAGTATCACTATCTTTATCGGGCATAAGGGAGACTCCCGAAATCTGGGTCAGTCTCCCGGACTCCCTGGAGAGAGGGCAATTCTCCGGATTCCCGACCGGCTGTGGAAAAGTAAATGGAGGGGCCGGGGCTTATTGGGGTCATGAACGCGCCATTGTGGCCCCGTGGGGCTAACGGCACAATTCTTTGAGCCCCGTCCCCACACACCCACCTGTCTCCCGGGACACAAGGGATAAATATATTGTAAGATTACAAGGTTTTTACATTTCTTTAATCGATAACTTGCTGTTTATAAAGGAATGAAGCATATGAAACATCAATTGTGACAAGTTTTGGGGCTGTTAAAAGCTTACATCACCTTTTATTGAGTGGGTGAAGATGCTTTAAAAAGAAACAGCAGATAAGAAATTTACAAAAAAAAGTGTTTGATTGTGTGGGTTGTCTCCCTTTGTAGACTACAAATAAATACGAAGTACTCTTCTATTACGGTTGAGTCATTCACTGCCTTGTAGCTCTATTTGTTGGACATAAGGCTTCTGGTAAACAGTTTAAAGACAAATTACTTTGTAAACATGGTGTCTGAATTATATATCACTTTAAGAGGATACCCGCAATTTATATTCCCCAATATTTAATAACATGATGCCTGACAAGCTCTATTGCAATCAATATGGAAGGGGAGGGTTGATGAGATCTTTTTAAACTCGCTTGACATACGTATGTCAGTTTAAATCTCCTAAGTACAAATATTGAAATATGGTTATTTTTTGGACAGCAGAAGGCTTAACAGGTATACCATGTGAATCATCATGTTAACATCTAGGGGTATATTTACTAAACTGTGGGTTTGAAAATGTGGAGATGTTGCCTATAGCAACCAATCAGATTCTAGCTGTCATTTATTTAGTGCATTCTACAAAATGACAGCTAGAATCTGATTGGTTGCTATAGGCATCATCTCCACTCTTTCAAATCCGCAATTTAGTAAATATATCCCTTAGTGAACATGGAAAGCAATCTCCACCGAAACCCAAAAACTCTTAGGGGTATATTTACTAAACTGCGGGTTTGAAAAAGTGGAGATGTTGCCTATAGCAACCAATCAGATTCTAGTTGTCATTTATTTAGTGCATTCTACAAAATGACAGCTAGAATCTGATTGGTTGCTATAGGCATCATCTCCACTCTTTCAAATCCGCAATTTAGTAAATATACCCCTTAGTGACCATGAAAAGCAATCTCCACCGAAACCCAAAAACTCTTAGGGGTATATTTACTAAACTGCGGGTTTGAAAAAGTGGAGATGTTGCCTATAGCAACCAATCAGATTCTAGTTGTCATTTATTTACTGCATTCTACAAAATGACAGCTAGAATCTGGTTGGTTGCTATAGGCAACATCTCCACTTTTTCAAACCCGCAGTTTAGTAAATCTAGCCCTTAATGTCATTGGGGATTAAAGCGTTGACCCCTTGATCTATAGGGATTTTCGCCCTTTCATAAATATGCCTATAAACATTGCTTTGTCTATGCTTCCTCTTAGGAATTGTATTGTGAATTTTATAGCTCGTATTGATTAAGTGCTACAAAAATACACGATTGTCTGGGGAGCTTTGTGAAATAATTTCTGTAAGAAAAGAAAGGGAATATTGCGAGTGGCTCAGAATCTGATTATTTCATTATGTATTTACAAAGCATTTAATTAGGGAAGCAATTGTATTAGCAATTATCTGTAGACTTCTTTGGAGAATGTCTTTCAGAGAAAAAGATAGAATTACTGATATGTGGTTCTGGACGGTTGATAAAGTTTTACTTATTTGTTTTTCTTCAAAAATAAGTTGTTGTAAGATAGTTTGATATGTCAGCTGACCTGAACATCCTTTCTGACCAAATCTAATCTGAGTTATTCAGATTTTGTTGTTTAAAGTGACTGTTGCAGATAAGGGTTTTTGAATATCTTGTAATTATATATTGTTATTTTCACATGCAGCTTAGATTAAAATAGACACAATTTTGCTATCAGTACATGATAGTGCAGGAATACATATACCGGTATACAGATAATAAAAGGGATTATTATAAAACAACTCTAAACATCACTTCATTAAATTTAAACCCAAATAATTGTTTTTGCAAAATGCATAACATACCTGCCAACATTTATAATCTCCCCTCTGGGATCTTTCTGCTGTCGGATCCTAAGGGGTGGGGACACAAGAATCCTAATCATACTCTCCAGCTGTGCAATGCTCCAATTTGCTGCATAGTACAGCAGGGGTGGGGCTTACTGTGAATTGCGTCATTCAGTCCTGCTCCCACCCACTTCACTACGGAAGTGGGCAGGATGCAGGTGGTAAGACTGCTTCCTGGGAGATCTCCTGGAAATTCGGGAGTCTCGCGGACATTCCTGGAGAGTAGGCAATTATCATGTATAATGACAAAAATCGGAGCGAATATGTTTGAATGAAGGGGCTCTTATTCTGATATTTTTAATGGACAACCACACTGTCATCAGGACTGAGTAGAGGAGATTGTTTCCAATTTTTGTCAGTAAAGGATTTCTGATACTTGGCTGCTTTTGTTAAATGAAATTGTTTCTGACCAGAAGGAGAAAAACAGTCTCCAAAGAAAGGTTAGGAGGCATGAGAAATGAGAAAAAGGAGAATTGTTGGAAATATGCAAATCATTATTTATTGCAAATTCTGCCCAAAAAAGAGACCCCCACCCAATTGTCTTTATAACTGGAAATTTAATTTAGGAGATACCTTCTGTGGAGATGATCACCAGAGACTATATTCAGTGTAAATGGACGCAGACACTTATTTTAGTATATTAGGAGAGATTCTTTCTGCTACAGAAACTTAGAATAGCAGAAAAGAAATTACAAGTACATCCAGTCTATACTTTGTGTGTGTGTTTCATTTATTTCACTTTATAATTCTTTTTCTGCATCAGTCACCACCACAACTACTGGGAGACTATTAGGGGGGTATTCAATTGTTAGCGAGATCCCCGGAAAAATGAGCACTCAAAATATATTAGCGTTAATACGGTAATATGCGCGTAAATACCGTTAATACAGTAGTTTACTCGCTGAATTTCATGCGAGATGAAATTTAGCGAGTAATTACCGTATTAACGCTAATATTTTTAGAGCGCTCGTCTTCCGGGGATCTCGCTAACAATTGAATACCCCCTTAAAATTCGCCCATTTTGCAAAAATGTTCCTCCATATGTTACCTTTCAGTTTTACACACATATAAATATTTCTTTCATGAATAAACTGTCTGTAAAGAAGCATTGAGAAGGCCTTTAAAGGCAACAAAATGGGACATACTAGAAAGTCAGCCCCCCACAACTAAGCCTAAGTACATACTGGACCTTTTTCGTCCAATCATTGTACAAAACAGCCGACATACCACCGTTTGTTTGGATGTTAGCCTAGTGTGTACAGTGACACGATGGTCGAAAGTCACTACAAAGTGCCGATTGCTGTACATTTGGTTGGTCGTACTGTTTAATAATCTCGTTTCCAATCACCTTACGATCATGTAATGTGTATAAATTTCCGATTGATCCTCGACCAGCTGCTCATAGTTCCTTGAGCTACGACTCCTTTGCGGCGTGTGTATATAAATTTCTGATGCCTGTACCTCTCCCACGTGGTGCGTTGTCCGCACGTCAATCAATTGGTAATTAGGTGCTTCTAACTGTAAAGCAATAGTAGCTGTCTACTGCATTGAAGTGTATAGCATGTCTGCTGTTTAATTATACACCTTTGTCCCTACAGTTTACAAGAAAAGCACGTAACTTTGTTTTCTATATATGTGTACTGCATATGTCTACCTCCCGAATTATGCCCCTTAGTCACTCTAGTATAAAATACGTTTTTGGGTGGTTCTTATTGAACGTGCTCGCCCTATTATTTAAATTTCTTGGGGATATCGCTACAGGGACCAAATATGTCGTTTCAGTGTGTACGAAATCCAAATCTTGTAACACGACAATTAGGCTGTGAGAAGTAGCTGCCTGGCCACTCGGTCTTTTGCTAATCGTTTCAAACGTATCTGGTGTGTACGCATGAATCGCCCAAGCGATCGGACCTTCAGTTGTTGGTAAAATCATTGTAGATAACACATCGGTAGGAATATTCTTCAGTGTGTACCTAGCCTTAGATGATTGAATGTTCTTTAGAGAATGGGAAGTCGAATTATGAAATCCATTGATATGTGAACTTAAGATTTCAGTGGTAAATCAGTCTTAAAGATAAATGGCAGGGGTGCGGAACAAGCATGAACAGTTCTTCAGATTTTTTCTATTAATAACCAGTAACTTTTTATCAATGGGCTACCGTGGAGGGATGAGCCCAGAAAGAGGTGTTAGAGAGAGGCTGATGTAGGAGCATGAATCCAAGTTGGTTTAATGATGATGTCAATAGAATGTGTAGGCAGGGCCGGTGCTAGGGTCCGTGGCGCCCTAGGCACATTTACAAAATCGGCGCCCCCCCGCCTGGCACATTTTCAAAATCGGCGCCTCCACCCTGCACACTTACAAAATAGTGTGTAAGTGTGCAGGGTGGGGGCACCGATTTTGAAAATGTGCGTCTTTTCTTACCTGCTTCTAACTTGCCTCCTCTCTGCTCCGTCTGCTCCCCTCCACTCACTGACACTGTCGGGCCGCGATGATGATGTCACGCCCGACAGTCAGTCAGTGAGTGGAGGGGAGGAGACGGAGCAGAGAGGCGGCGGTGGTGGTGAGCAAAAGTCCCTCCTCCTTCCGTGTGGATGTATGTGAAGCTGTGCGTCGGCTGTGAAAGGTATGGTCAGCGGTCGCCGCACAGTTTTAAATACATTTTTAATCTGTGGCGCCCTCCAGAGCCTGGCGCCCTAGGCAAGTGCCTAACCTTGCCTAATGGGAGCGCCGGGCCTGTGTGTAGGGCATCTGCGTTCTTACTGCCAGATTAGGAAATCAGATTTATATCGACAGAGACCATTGTGCTTGTTCTAGGTTAAGCCACTGGGATGATTGAAGATATTGTACAGTCTTGTGGTTAATGTACATGGTTATGAGAATGTGTTATATTAAAGCAACCACTTGGAGATAAGTCTATTGTTCAAAGGTTATTTAAAGTACAAGTGAATCCATTATAAAGTAATAACGTAGTTGCAGCCTGTTAATTTTTTTTCCATTTCATATTTTATTATACTCAAAAAATATATAATACATACAAATAGTTTAAAAACATACACAGTTGATGATATCCTTATGTGCCAGAGAAATATAAGATTACAGAGAGAAAATCAGACATTAAACATTGTTTTACACATAATGTCTGACATAAATCACATACAACAGTATAAGTGTCTTTACATATTTTGTCTGTTCTCACATATGTCAGTACTCTGACGTGATTCCTCCCAAATATCTATAATTCTATAGGTTTATACTATTCCAGAACTCGTGTTTTATATCAATCCATAGAATTAATACGTTTATAATTCTGAACTTTGATATTCCTCAGAAGTGAGTTTATATAACTCTCCAATACACTAAATAGTTTCTTGACCTGTTTCTCTCTATATAGAGGCTTCTATCCATTCCATTTTAAATACATATAGCTGCAGGTTGTTTAAATACCCCCTCACCCGAGCCTACAATGCTGGGGTGATATACTTTTATAAAGAACTATTGACATGTTTATTACGTTCATATTTATTAAATGTATCCTACATTGTTCAAATAAAGACGTATACACTGCATATAACAAAATTACTTGTACAGCCAATACAAAGACGTATCATAAAACAAGATATATATTCCCGTGCTGCCCCCCTTCACTGGAATGACCTTCCTCGTTCCATCCGCCTCTCCTATTCTGTGCTCCTTCAAACGTGCGCTGAAAACCCACCTCTTCCTTAAAGCCTACCAACCATCCGCATAACCCCTTCATCTCCTCCACTCGCTCTCTCCCCTTGCCTCATCTGGCTTCCCTTGTGCCTGTTCTGTTTTCCCTCCCTTAGGATGTAAGCTCACTTGAGCAGGGCCCTCTTCCCTCCTGTCTCCTCACCTGTTCTTCTGCTCCGTCTTAATTGCTTTAACCTGCCTGGAGTTCCTGAAGTACTGGTATTTCTGTTTATTGTTTTGTACTGTTTTTGTACATGAAAAAACAGCCAGTATTTAACTTATGTGCAAAACAGAATACTAATTTGCACCCCTTGCATTGTAACATGGTTTTGTCCAGGAGACTGAAATAAGAAGTTTCTCAAGTTAAGATCCTTAATGAATCAGGCCCTAGATCGTTATCTGGCATGTTGATAAATGCTGTTGGAAGATGACTGTATATACAAGACAATACAATACTCTTAACACCTGAAGTGGTTTGGCCCCTCAGCCCATGATTAGTTATCTTGAAAACTGACATACCTTGCGACATTTAAAAAAGAAAATTAGCACCACCAAAGGCCCACCCACTAACCTCCCAGTCCACGCCCACATTTCCATAGACCACTTAGTCCAACAATAGAGGCAGACCCTCAAAAATCAGGACTATTGGGAGCAAGGTGTTAAGACCACAGTCCAACTATGGTTTGGACCATGAGTGGCTGCTTTAGTGCAAAACTTGTCTGGAGCACAAGATCTGCCACCAAGTCACTCCCTAGGGCACTAACATGGGATGAAGACCACAACCTAACATGGGTTATATGAATTACCTTTTATATTTCTGGCACATGGTTTTATTTATTTTGGGGAACATAATGTTCGATTACAGTTAAATGATTTCACATTTCTGCTACTCTGCACTAAAAAAAATAAATCATAGCCTTTGTTGAATTCCCTCAATGTCACATTGCTTTTGTTCATTGAAATATGCTTTTTTTTTAACTCTTAAAGACTGCTTTAATTCCAGGCATCCAGTAAAACATTATTTATTTGTAAATCTCCCCTACATATAATTTCATTGAAACATGGATTAAGAGGAAATCCCACTGGTATAATTAGCATATACACTATGCCAACAGTGCAAGATCAATTTAAGAATTAGTTAAGCTTGTAGAAGCAATCGTTTGAAATAAAGACATGCGAGGAAAGGTTTGTGAATTGAAAAATATTGTATTAACAGGTTCAGCGGCCCATTAAAAAATATATACAGTATATGTGTTAAATCGAGATAGTTTGAGTACAAATTTATTTGCAAATTCATAATATACATTCAGTTTACTTGTAGAATATATATTTCAGCATGTGTCTATGAAAAGTATCGGTTTGGAAGCTATCTTGCAAAATCCTTGAAGTCTATTTGGAGAACCATGCCTAAAATCTATTAAAATATATTTGATAATGACACGTCACTTCATAACATTTTCCAGCAGATGACTAATAATATAGTAAAAATAAAATTATAATCACTATAGGTTTAAGTAACCAGTGCTCAGAAAGTGTTGCCTCAGGCAAGGTGGCCTAGTGGTTAGCACTTCTGCCTTACAGCACTGGGGTCATGAGTTCAATTCCCGACCATGGCCTTATCTGTGAGGAGTTTGTATGTTCTCCCCGTGTTTGTGTGGGTTTCCTCCGGGTGCTCTGGTTTCCTCCCACACTCCAAAAACATACCGGTAGTTTAATTGGCTGCTAACAAATTGACCATAGTCTGTGTGTCTGTGTGTGTGTGTGTGTGTCTGTGTGTGTGTGTATGTGTATGTTAGGGAATTTAGACTGTAAGCCCCAATGGGGCAGGGACTGATGTGAGCGAGTTCTCTGTACAGCGCTGCGGAATTAGTGGCTCTATATAAATAAATGGTAATAATAATAAAAAAAGGTGCTCATCCTACATTATGGCAGATATTATACGTGGTAGGTGACCTGGGTTAATAGGACACGTTTTACACTTTTCAGTTGCCTTTCAGAGATGCAGAGAATTGCATTTCTTGACACATTTTGCCCAATGTCTGCAACTTAAGTCAGAAAGATAAAAGATGATGGTTGAAGAAGGATACTGCATGTGACAAAGGGTGATAGACTCAGTGGTCTATTTTTGACCCCAGTATGATAGCCATCATTACACAGCGATGCATAACAAAATACCATTGTAATATATGATGCTGGGGCTGCTGCAGGAGCCCCACAAAGTTACCCCTCCTCCATAAAGACTATTCACCGACAGCCTAACGCTGCCAGCGGATGGAGGCGGAGCCATGTGCCTGTGCATTACACTTCCACGGGTGGGGAATCCAGCAAAGCCAGAGAGGTTTTCAGCCGGATCTCATTATATAAGACAGGAAGGCGTTATGTTTCACAGCTTATTGAATTGAATAGTACTGCTGTCCCCAGAAACATCTGTGAGGACAGCGGTAAGATACGTTAATGGGGTTAAGGCCGCAGAAATGTTCTAATTTCTCCAATGTTAACCCTTTCCTAAATAGCAAAATGCGGTGAAAGAGTTAACGCCGGCCTTTTGGCTCTTCACCGCTTCATAAATAGACTCTTTATGGGCCTATTTAACAATATTTACATTTTTGCCCCATTAAGTACCATCTGTTATCGCCACTATCTGCAGCAATAACAGTTGGCTTAATGGAGCAATTTACTATTACAACTCAGCTTTTAGGAGCTTGATAAATTGCTCCAGACAGCTGTCCCTTTTGAGAATTAAGGGGACTGCGGTGTTCTGTGTTGGTTTAAAGGAGATATCTCTGATATATCCTCTGTTAGGCTTTTCTTAAAGAGCTTTTATACTTCTAAATTTGCTTAAACTATCCATAAATAGCTGTTTCCACATGATTTTATGCTTTATAAATAAGCCCTTTAACATTTTGGTAGACACACTTTAGAGCAGGGTTGTCCAACCCGCGGCCTGCTGGGCCGCATGCGGCCCAGCACGCCTGTAAATGTGGCCCAGAAGAAGTTTTGGTTGTGGCAAGGGGGCAGCGCTGTTAATGGAAAAAAAAGTCCTGCAAAAAAAAAAAGAAAAGAAAATACTTACCTTGCGTTCACGCGGTCACGTCAGCTGGTACTCCGGCTCCCTCCCTTGTCTCCTCCTCCGTGCGGTGCTCGCAGTGAATGTTGGGTGTGATGTCATCACGCCCAACATCCATTGGAGAGTGCAGCACAGAGGAGACACCCGTGCGGGAAGAACAATCAGCAGCACAGAATTGGAGAAGAGAAGAGGACAGGAGAACAAGCTGATTAAAAGGTAAGTTAAGGGGGATTTTTTTTATTATTTCAAGGGACACTGACCAGTGAATAAAATTCACCTGGTCCTGGAGCATCATGGACCTTATCTCCCTGCTACATACTTCTACTTGTAATACTAATGGGGCATTATATATTATTCTCTTTGGCCCAGTATAAGTTGTTATCCCTTAACTAACATAGTGGTGTAATTCGCAAAACAGGTCACAATTTGGGGTCACAGTGGTGTATATGTCAGGTACCGCAGGCCTGGTCAGGGCACCCTGATATACAATGCCTGGCTTAAATGCACTTTATTAATATTGCATCGAAACAATACAAAAAGTGATTATAGTATAATAACTAGAGAGGATTTTTTTGAACAGGGCGATTGAAAGGTAAGTATAGGGGGATTTGAAGAAAAGGGGAAGACGACGAGCTGGTTTGGGCCGCACATAAGATACACTAACAATAACGATAGCTGATCATCCAAAAAACCATAGAAAACATAGTTAACACATATGTGTTAACTATGTTTTCTATGGTTTTTTGGATGATCAGCTATCGTTATTGTTAGTGTATCTTATGTGCGGCCCAAACCAGCTCGTCGTCTTCCAACGTGGCCCAGGGAAGCTAAAAGGTTGGACACCGCTGCTTTAGAGGATCCTATGTGTTTCCATAAAGAGCCACACCTCATTACATGAACGGCAGCATGATGCATCAGGGGGTAAATGTATTAAGTTCCGATTTTTTCAACTCACCGCTCTTCAGTGAATTTGCAGTGAAAATTTAAAGCGGCAATGGCTATAATGACATTGTTTTGCCTTTAAAGCTATTGCCACTTTAAATTTTCACTGCAAACTCGCCGAATAGCGGCGAGTTGAAAAAAATCGGACGTTAACACATTTACACCCAGGGGTCAATTTGACTCCTGCTACATCTGTATGGCTTCCTGTCCTTCAGAGCTTACGTCCTTATGTGCGTATCACTGAAAATATATAGGAGAGCAAAGCCCTTACTTACAAATAGATAATGATAGGCCGTACCGACACTTCTCCTACTGCCTTCATTGTAAAACTATCAAATCCCATTCACGTACATTCCCATTACATTTTCCATACTGTCACTTCCACCAGTGTGTCTAAGGACATCTCTGTAGTGAGTACGCAAGGTGGTTGTAGGACATCTATTTATTTTACATGATTAGTGGACATTGGCTGGATGTGTAGGACATTCGCTCAACTGTACTGCGGTTATTTAATTATTTCTAAAGTGTCTTGGCCGGAATAGCTGGGGGATTTATTTGGTTCATTCAAGCATGTTGCTAGAGCTGGTTTTCTATTAAACATTTCTCTCTGCATCTTACAGCATTGCTGACAGTCATTTACATAGAAAATTGCATCTTTACCATTAAATCATGCAAAAACATTTACCCAAGAGAGTTATTTTAAAAGGGCAGTTGCTGAATTAAAACAACATTGTTTTCATGTCTGAGTTTCACTGACTATATGGGCCAGATTAGTTTAGGAACGTAAATGCCGATATGTGCCGTATTTTGCGTTAAATTTTCCTGCGTATGTACAGAAACGGACTATACACCAGTTTATGCAATTCATCTTTGAGCATACTTGCCAACTCTCCCGGAATGTCCGGGAGACTCCCGAAATTTGGGTAGGTCTCCTGGACTCCCGGGAGAGCAGGCAAGTATCCCGCATACTGCTATTTGATGGAAAATAAATTATGTGATTTGCGGTAAATCGTGTAATTTTGGCCCGCCCCCACGGCAAAATTAAGTTTTTGTCGCCGGGGTGGGGCCAAAATGACGCGATTGACCGCGTCCGCCCCCTCCCACCCTCCAACCACATCCCTTGCCCGGGATCTCCCAGAATTCAATGTTAAAAGGTTGGCAAGTATCTCTTTGAGTGCATAGTCAATGTACACTAAGAGCATGCCAAGCTCGTGCGCATGCAGCAGCGCCAGATTCAAGCTTTGGGCATCTCTAAGGGGCGTGATTTTCTGATGCATCATTTGCACCAGCTACAGAGCAGGTTTAAGGGCCAATTATTAGTAATGACGGCTGTGTCTGCATGCTAGAACATGTGTTTGCCTATATTCAAGAAGAGAAGTTTCTTCATATCCACTTGTAGTTGCATACGGACGTGCGTATGCCCGAATTACGTGCGTTTTTAAAAACACGCACAATGGGCCCGATTCATTAAGGAAAGGATAGCAACAAAAAAAAGAGTAACTTTGAACCTTGGCAAATCCATGTTGCATTGAAGGGGGAGGTATATTTAAGATGTGGGGACAGATTTATAGTTGGGGTAGGGTCAGTGTAAAAATAAAGCTAACAAGTATTTGCGTCCTACATGAATTAACAGCCAGTATTTTCCTTATGTATAAAATAATAAACTCATTTGCACCCCTTGCATTGCAACATGGTTTTGCCAAGCATCAAAGTTACTCATTTTGTTTGCTTTACTTTCTTTAATGAATCAAGCCCTATATGTTTATTTACACTTTCAATGTATGTCATTAGAACCAAATGCATACTTTTGATTATAGTAAATATTAGCCTATAGTTTTTAAATATTGTGTAACTGTATACCTTTAATGCTTTTGCTGCCATCTCAAGAGGCCACACCATTTTTAGATTTTCTCACACTGCATTGGTCTAGTGAGGGATAAGGGGAATATAAAAACCTCAGAAATAAATGTTCCCCATTGTGTCATGTAGTGCAATTTTGAACCATAACATCTATATAAGTGCTGTAGCAGTGACACACCACTCATTGTATTATTTTGTTTGAATACCTGCAGCTAACTGATTCCATCAAAGCCTGTTTAGGACCCCATGGGGCCCTAGGCCATATCACCCAACATTTGGGTAGGTGGCATCGGGACAGGGGGGTGGCCATGGCACCTCATGGGCATGGCTATGCCTGTGGGGCGTGTCTAGCACTTTTGAAGTGCTAGGCTGCCCCGTTCCCTCCTGCTCTCTCATTCACGGCACCGGAGAGCAGCGGTGAACAGGCAATACCTCCCTAATTTCCTACCGATCAGGAAATCGGGGTAGCGGGACAGAGCCCTCAAATCAGGACTGTCCCACCTAAATTGGGCTGGTCGGGAGGCATGCGTTTGGACCCTATTCACTCCTGTATTGTTACGATTTAAATGGCTTAGTCAGTATTTGCACAGGCTTACCTAGGGCGCGGAGTCTAACGGCCTTCTGATTTTCACCAAGAACCACCGCAAGGTAGTGTGGGCTTTGCTGCTGAAGAACCGCAGGTCGCGGCCCCCAGGTTAGCCTACTGACTAAGGGAAAAGGTTCTAAGTGATGGATTGTCAGACAGGCAATATGATAAAGCGATACAAGTATAGGCACTAACCGTGAATTCCAGGGTTTGTAGGTCTGGAGCAGTAACCGGTAGATGCACGGAGTCAAATGAGTGTGTAGCAGGAGATGGGTCCAGGAACACAGCCGGGTCGGTACACAGGAGATATCAGGTATACGTTGCCAGAGGGAAATCCAGAGAGTAGTTGATAACACAGCCGGGTCGGTACACAGGAGATAGTCCAGTACGTGGTGCCAGGCATAAGCCAAAGAATAGTCAGGTCACAGCCAGGTTGGTAGACAGGAGTAGGAGGAATAGAGGGATATACAGGGAGCAGGTTCACAGGAGTCAGGAACACCGGAACTGTTAGCCAGGAACAGGAAACACATTGCTCTGACACAGGCAGCGTGTCAGAGCAGAGAAGATATAGCTGTTTGAATTCCCCGCCCAGGAGTCACATGATCAGCTGCAGGAAGAACCCGGAAGTGCGGGGGCGCCATGAGGAGAAGCGCTGCACGGATCAGATACCGCTGCTAGACCACGCTGACAGCGTAGCGGAACGGGGATCAGGTAAGCTCATAACATGTATTTGTCAAAAACAAACAAATAAAAAGAGGTTAGAGTAATCTGTGCTCCTCACTGCACACCGTGCCGTAGGCAGAAGCCTAGGTGGCATAATGGACAATCTGGTTCTGGATTGAAAGCATTCGTTTCTAATTTCCTTTGCTACTCAAACCCATCTTGGTATCCTATATTTCATAATAGTATAGCTGTGCATACTAGAGGAATATCACATAGTCAGATTTGTCAGGCACATAAAACAAGAGGTGACACTGGTAGATTACCGGTCTAGCCATTATCTTGTCAGATATTTATAGCAGCGAGACGAAAGTAGCAAGAGCGCCTGTACTTTGGGATTACTGTACTGTTTTCAGGCTATTTCTGCAGTGCGATGTTATTTCCATTTTTTTCATTTAATAAATTCATTGATTAACATAAGAGCAGCATTGGTAGCAATAATTGAAGAAAACAGTCTGTAGCTGGACCTGTGCACTGGGTATGGGCTTGGATATACTTTTTAGTTCAACTGTAACCATCATCCTTAAGGTTTTCACATTTTCCAAACCTGATCTATGACACTGAATAAACCATCTGCATTATTACATTTCTCTGGCCAATAAACATGCATTACATACATCATATGCAAGTTGCTGCTACTTATATGTACATGTTCAAGTCCTTAAAATGCAAAGAGATGAAGGATTTTATAACCGCTTTGCTGCCACATGGTACAGATCATTTATTGGTGCGCCCTTAAATAAAAGATAACTTAAAAATAATTAAAAATGTACTCTACAAATTGTCCCGTCCAATGATTCACATGAAAACTGATTTTAACATTCTATTAATTTATAAGTATGACATTTTATCGCTTATGAAAAGAAAGAATCAAAATAATGAATATTATCAAAGAGGACCTGTCACCCGGTTCTCCAGTTATATAATTGCTCTACTAAATAATGGCTTGTGTGCTCTTTCTTTAATATAAAAGGGTTCCCCGTGACCCATTTGCCTAAGAGAGAGCTTTTAATGCTACATGCTTGGTGTGCATTGTTCACTTGGCTGGCTTCGGTATCCCTCTTGATAGGAAAGGAAGACAGCTAGAGAGAGAGACTACTGCAGTCTCATAGCCTGACTTGACGTCTGGCTGACAGCGAGGAGAGTTCGCTCCTGGGTCGGCTTCCTCTATACATTTTGGAAGAACAGAATTCTTTGCGGCAGAATTCATACGCCCACTTAGGAAGAATATCGAAGGTGGCCTACATCCCTGGGATGTTTTGGATGTGGAAGCTATCACCACTGATACCTTCACAATATATCTTTGGCAGTGGCGTCTGGATAGATAGCATGGAAAACATTTTTGATGGAGATATGTAGTTTTCAACCTTTAATATATAGACCCTATCAGAGGTAGAACTAGCGAGCTGTGGGCCCCGATGCAGAGAGGAGGAATTTGGCCCTCCGACCCTTTGCATCTGTCATGAAGTGGGCCCCATTATCTTCATGGGCCCCGGTCAAGGGCAGGCTGGGCTGGGGGGGCCGGGGGGCATCTGCCCCACAGGCCATTCCAATAGTGGGCTATCTTGGGCTAGGTCACTGGACCACCTGCATTTTTTGCCTTTTGCTAAGTCAAGTATTGTCCCCCGGGATAACCTTTGCAAGCCCCCCCCCCCCGGCCCTGGTGCAATGCACCTGCCCCACCAATGGTAGTTCTGCCACTGGACCCTATAATGTTAAAGCAATGCAATTAGTGAAGGTAGGAGAGTCAATACTTAAGGCTGGAGAACCCCTTTAAGTGTCGTCTTTGCCCATTTGAATTGCTAGGAATGGTATATCACCCGAAGAGAGGGTATACAGGCAAACTGTTTCCTGCATTCTTTTATTATACTCAGTGCTTTTTTTGTAAGAAAAAAGGTGCCGGAACTCACATCACGTAGTCAATCACTGTACACACACCCACACACGTCAGTTGTGTAACGAAACATAACGGTCGCCGCTCGCATTAAGCACTCAGCACACGACCACATGACCAATCACAAGCTGAGCAGCGCCACAATCCGGGCAGCGCCTTCACAACCAGCGCGGACGAAGCACGCATGCATCGGACTCGACACACAATCAGTCTGCATGCACCGTTTTAATGATTTTACCGCTGACCTGCTACGCTCGACAGGGCGATTCAAGTCCACGTGGACCAAACATCAAATGTTCAAAAGTTACTTTTAAAACTTGGAAAATCCGTTGAAGAAAGGTGCCGGGACTCAGTTCTGGTGAGTTCTATGACAAAAAAAGCGCCGATTGTATATAATGCTGTAGTGTAAATTATCTAATATACCCTATAAATTACTCAGTGGCTTTCTTAATGGAGACTTAAATTTAGTAAATGAAAAGACAGATTTAGTCTACATCTTCTCTCACTTTCATGTCCCGCGATGATTGAATAGACCGTCTCTTTTACTCAACATGAATTCTGTATTCTCTCTGGAGACCCAGCACATCCAGGAAGCCTAGAAGAACATAATCAAATATATTGAAAACTAATGGGATTTAGACATGTTGGAAAGACGTGTGCTTTCCAAGGAAGAAATCCTCGCCCAGCACTGTACAGTCTGTGTACAGCTTTGTTGTATTATCTAAGCAGCAGCCTTGTATTTGCATAAATGCCCAAATGACTTTCTATTGCTAATTATGTGCTACAGTGATTTAGAAAAAGGACTGTAACAGGGAACAAAATAAAGCCCTGGGCAAAATGTT
The DNA here is from genome assembly GCF_038048845.1 of Mixophyes fleayi. Lineage (NCBI taxonomy): Eukaryota > Metazoa > Chordata > Amphibia > Anura > Limnodynastidae > Mixophyes > Mixophyes fleayi. Next base: position 128,811,309 of record NC_134408.1, read on the forward strand.
TATAAACTGCTACTATGCAGCAGTCTGTGAAATCCCTTCCTCTTGCGCCCTAGCAAGCAATGAAGACGATTTACCATACAGAATTGCAGAGTGAATTTGTATTCTGTAGATTGTCTTAAAGCTTTACATAAAGGCACATGGTCACAGACTGAATAATTTTACACAGGGCACAAATATTTGAGATTGTGTCTAATAGTTTATAGGGAGTGCATTATCACTTATAATTCAGAAGTGTACCTAATGAACATTGATATGATTACATCAGCGTTCACCGATTGTAACCAATGACATCAGAACTCATTAAAACCAATGCCTTTATTGTTTACAGTTGTTTTATCAATACACTTGTATTGTAACAAATAAAAGACTATTAAACATTTAAATTGCTTGTACCTGTATTTACCATAGTTTCTAGGATCCATATTTGTGAGCAGGTGGATTTGCATTTCCACCATCCTAAAACTTGGCTTATGGTGGCTTAGTGGTTAGCACTTCTGCCTCACAGCGCTGGGATCATGAGTTCAATTCCTGACCATGGCCTTATCTGTGTGGAGTTTGTATGTTCTCCTCGTGTTTGCGTTGGTTTCCTCCGGGTGCTCCGGTTTCCTCCCACCACTCCAAAAACATACTGGTAGGCAGGCGCGGGCTGGGAAGTGTAAGCGTGATTGATGACGCGCCCGCATCGCGAGTCATGTGATGCGGCCGCCTGTGCGCTGACGCGGCTGCATCGCATGTTACGTGATGCGGCCGAAGGTAAATAAATAGAAATATTGCATCGGAGGGGGGGGGGAGCGGCCCTAACAGCGGTTGGACTGAGCGGCCCCCGGCCCAGCCCGCCCCTGCTGGTAGGTTAATTGGCTGCTATCAAAATTGATCCTAGTCTCTCTCTCTGTCTGTGTGTGTTAGGAAATTTAGACTGTAAGCTCTCCAAGGGGGCAGGGACTGATGTGAGTGAGTTCTCTGTACAGTGCTGCGGAGTCAGTGGCGCTATATAAATGGTGATGAAGAAGCAGGGATCGTGATTACGTTTATGGAGAAGAGACCATTAGCAACTGTATAGAGAAGTAAGAGAGGGGTGACACAGTACCACACAGTGTGATATTGGGCCTATATCTGGTCTATTTATACAACAAGCTCGTGTGGACATCAAATACTTTGCTGTAATTATTATCATCCATAAAAGCCTGAACTGAACGGCAGTTTGAAGCTCAAGGAAATCTCTTAAGGATGAGGCGCCTTGTCACCTGTTATAATGGAACGGTGTAGGGAGGGGTGCGCCCACATATGACATGAGAACTGACAGTTTGGGCAGCCCCCTCAGCAACTGGTTCTTGAAATGAAGATTGCAATGACAAATCAGTCAGTATGACTTGCTGCACTGTGGCAACACAGTGTTCACTGAGGGAGGATATATTGGTAAAGTGATACTTGACACTGCTATTAATTGCTTGTATCTAAGGTGCATGTTTAGATGAACATACAGGAACTGTGCTTGTTGCTATAACATCAATGGGTACAGAAATTACAACTTTATGGGGCTCTGTCTGTCTGGGGCCCTGCAGGCTCCCCGTCAATCCCTGTCTCATCCAAGTTCTTAGGTTTACGGTAAAAAGGGGAAGGGGACAAAATAAAACAATTTTATAATATTTCTGGTGAGCACCTCATTTATTAACATTACATTTAGGTGCAAATTTTCACACGCCTACTTTCTTTGTCTAACTTGCATTTAACAGGAAAAAGCTAATTGCTGATTGGTTGCTGCAATTCAGTGCAAATGTTGCACATAAATGCAATGTTCGTAAATGAGACCTACAGTAAGTATATGTATGAGACTGCAGTGTGTATAAATTAATGTGGTATGTATGTGAAAACAGATTGCCCGTGTGCTTATAACTTTAGCTATTTATTAGCTGTATTTTTATACGTTTAGTTATTTTGATACGAGGTTTGTGTGCTGATTTTTACTTGTCATCAGTGGTTGAAGTGGAAATTTAGAAGTGGCGGTATGAAAAATGTAATGGGAATGTAAGTGAAAGAGATGTGATAGTTTTTACAATGGAGGCCGAAAGAGAAGTGGCGTATGGCATAGTTGCCTACTCTTAAGGAATATCCGGGAGGTCCCCAAACTCCTGGAAGAGTAGGCATCCCCCCAGAATGTGGTGGAGGTGGGGCTTAATGGTGTGATCTGAGTCAAGCCCCACCCCCGCTGTGCAATCAATGCCGTGAATTTTGCCATTTCGTAGCAGGGGGTGGGGCCATGGTGATGTGATGGCATCATCACCACGACCCCTCATGCACTTGTCACATGACCTCCGCTCAGGTTAAGTATTATGGCGTATGACATGCCACCACATATGCCCCCACTTTTCGTAATTGTAGGGAAATTAAAACAAAATGTATTTATTATTCTAATCCTTCTGTTGGAAAATCCCAGGTGTATAGTTGGTCTGACTGAAAAAGAAATGGCCGCCAGCATTCAAGTACTTTCTGACAACCTGTGAGTGAGGAGTGCACTGATTTTGGGAATTCCAGATGATCTTAATAACATTGTTCATCTATCCTGACATCCTGACAAAAAAGACTCCAAAAGCTCCAAGCACAGCAAGTACAGTGACATTGGAGAAGAAGAAATGGTAATGAGAAAGAAGGGTAGAGGGTCCTGCTCGTAGGAGCTTACATACTAAAGGGAGGGGAAACAGACAGCAGGCACGAGAGGACTCAGTGGAGGGGATCAGGTACAAGAGGAGACAGGGAAGTGGGAGGTGAGGAGAACAAGGCTGGAGAAGGTTTGGTGGATAGCTGGTACGGTTGCTTTGAGGGAGAGATGGGTTTTGAGAGTCCGTTTGAAAATGCTCAGATTAGGGGACAAACGGATGGAGCGAAGGAGGTCGATCCAGTGCAGGGGGGGCAGCACAGGAGAAGTCTTGAATTCTGGCGCGGGATGAGGCAATCAGTGCGGTGGAGAGGAGACGGTCATTGGCCGAATGCAGGGAACGGGCGGGAGTGTGGATTTAACGTAAGTTTATGCTTGTGAACCCATCTCACGTTTTGTTTACGTCATACAGTAAAATAATTCTAGAGTGGTGGACAAAACATTGTTATTGTTAAGGCTTAGATAGAAGATACTAAGGGGGAAAAAAAACACACACACACAGAAAAACAAATATATCTATATAATAATAATAATATAATAATAATATAATAATATATATCTATATAATAATATAATAATAATAATAATAAATCTATATAATAATAATAATTCTATATAATAATAATCTATCTCCAATAATATAGATTTTATAAGCAGAACTTGAGCATTCTACAGAAGTGCTCTGGAAAGGCTAGCGGTACAGGACCATTTTCACTCCAAGGTATGTGTGTATTTGTCAAGCATGTCGTGATTGTACTTTTTTTCTCTGAAACATCAACTTACTGAGCAGTGCGTGAGGTCTATTAACATATGCATGAAGGCAACAGCTGCAGGGCTTGGAACCTGTGAATCTGTGCGACAGCACTACGAATGCTATGTGGAGCAGACATTCTGTTCTAGAGCCGCTTTACAGAGCACCTTTATCTTAAATTATATTAACAGCAAAACAGTCTGGGCATTCTAAATACTACATTTCTGTTTTAAAGGAAAACCGTATGAGTTATATATATTTGAATAATATGAATAAAGAAACTGCAGGGAACTGAATGTAGAGCCACTATTAATATTCACCACGTTTTTCCATAATAAAAATTATATATTTGGCAATCATCATCATCATTTATTTATATAGCATCACTAATTCTGCAGCGATGTATAGAAAATATTTTTCACTCACATCAGTCCTGCCCCATTGGAGCTTACAGTCTAAATCCCCTAACACGCACACACACATACCGAGACTAGAGTCAATTTGATAGCAGCCAATTAGCCTACTAGTATGTTTTCGGATTGTGGAAGGAAACTGGAGCACCCAGAAGAAACCCACGGAGAACATGCAAACGCAACAAAGATAAGGTCATGGTCGGGAATTGAACTCATGACTCCAGTGCTGTGAGGCAGAAGTGCTAACCACTAAGCCACCGTGCTGCATATTAATATACACCACGTTTTTCCATAACAATTATGTATTTGGCAATCTGACAGGCATGCTGGTACATGTAGTGTACAAGGAGCTGCTAAGCCTGCCACAGAGAGTCACACATTTATTTCATTCCACAGATATTATTTTTACATCTCCCTAAAACTGTCAGCATCTATATTCACACCAAAAATTCTCTGCTTGTGATGTGGCGTCCATACTGAAATACTCAAGCAGCAGAAGTAAAATTAGTTAAGCAACAATGGAACATGGTTATATATTTTTATTGGAAACACATTTTTCTTTTTCACTCTACTAAATCAAAGCAGATGTAGCTATTTTGGAGGGTGGTTAGATAGTGCACATAGTCATATTCACTGTATTCACCAGAAGGGAACCCAGCTTATACAGAAATCAAAATAATGATTGATAGAGGAATGTAGTTTCAGTTCTAAATGCATCTTCGAACTGACCTAGCGTAGAGCTAGCTGCACTCAGGGGCCATCAGACATTTGGAAAAAGTACTCCGGCTAGTAACTCATCATAGTGATTGACTAATTAAAGCTTTGCAATCAAGTTGCGTTGACCATCTGGTGAGCTCAGCATAGGGTAAGCCACAACTGGCAGATCTATAGCTTAGAAAATGTAATACATTTTGTACATGTTTCTTTTTTTGCATTGAACTTCCCTATCTAGTGCATCAAAATAACATACAAAAAACCTCATCTATGACCCATAGCCATCACAAGCTCCGCAACGCAACTACTCTAAACAAACGGCATGCATTCTAAGATTATAATTGTTCTACAAACAGAATGATTATACTATGCTCTGGAGGCTAAAATGATGAGCATTGTGATGAAGCTCACGGATAAGGATTAGTCTGAGGAACGCACTTGTGTATTAAATTAGATGTAAATTACAGGCTAAATCAAGCTTTTGTTGTCAGATTTTTTAATTCGTTTTAGTGCTGTACAACAAAGAACAACATGATGGCACGTATGTGTGCTGGATTGGGTCATGGCTTTTACAGTCTACTGAGAAATTAGTTCCAACTTCAAATTATGAATCGTCACTTTTCATGCAGTCTTTTGTAGCTTAGACTAGGGGGCATATTTACTAAACAATGGGATTGACAAAGTGGAGGAGTTGCCTATAGCAACCAATCAGATTCTAGTTATCATTTATTTAGTACATTCTACAAAATGTCAGCTAGAATCTGATTGGTTGCTATAGGCAACGTCTCCACTTTTTCGGACACGCAGTTTAGTAAATATACACCTAGATGTTTAAATAGTAGTGTTGTCTTGTTTATATTTAGGTCTATCTTTTTATTTATTTTTGCTATTCAGATAAAATATAAGCTGCGGCTTGTCATTCCCATGCAAAACTACATTAGTGCATTTAAAACATCTAATAAGGATTTGTTTTTGTTTTTTGTTTTTTTAAAAAACTTTATTTGAAAAAAAAAATTGTCACACGTTATAGAGATTTGATATAAATCAATGAAGATTTAAATAAATAACATCTTGAACTGTAAATAAAAAGAACAAATGAGGTGATAACATAGTATAAATAAATAAAATACAATATTTGGAAGTTATTAAGAAATTTGTTAAGAGATGTGAAGGAGTGTGATTATAAATTAGGTATTTAAAGGGAGAGAAAGGGGGGGGAAAGGAGGGGGGGATTGAGACCAGGGGCTAGATTTACTAAACTGCGGGTTTGAAAAAGTGGAGATGTTGCCTATAGCAACCAATCAGATTCTAGCTGTCATTTTGTAGAATGTACTAAATAAATGATAGCTAGAATCTGATTGGTTGTTATAGGCATCATCTCCACTTTTTCAAACTCGCCGTCTAGTAAATCTAGCCCCTAATCTGGTACTCCTGGTGGGCTGGTATTTTGGAATATGATTCTGTGCTCATCCGTATTCAATATTATTTATAGGAAAAGGGATGATATATTTTGAATTTGATCAGGCGATGGTTTGGGACAAGAGGAGTTAGTGTAAGTGAACCAATCACACCAAATTTGTGAGAAGTTTTTTTGTTTAAATACACTAAAAAAAAAATTCAATAGATGCCAAATACCAAATTTTATTTAGAAGTTGTTGTCTAGAAGGGGGATCTGGGATTTTCCAATAATTTTCGAACAGGCATCTGGCTGCATTGGGAATCTGAACAGACAATTTCTCTCAGTATTTGTCTAGGATATTGATAGGAGAACCAAGGAAAAAGGACCATGGGCATTTAGATATATGGACATTAGTAATGTCGCTGATCAAGACGGCAACACCATCCCAGAAAGAAGCTATCCTCGGGCAAGACCATCTAATAACAATTTGCGTATGTAATAAAGAAGAAGTCCATACAATACTAATCATTACATTTGGTTGGAATTTAATTAGTTAATAAAAATATCAAAATTGTAATTATCATGGATGCGCCATTCTTCATATGCACCAGGGACCCCAGTGACTATAACTGAGCCAAAACTCCTATCTCCCCTACCACTTAGCATGTTTCAGGCACCTCTATTACAGCCATAAAGGGACCCCAGCAGATCATGCATAGTAAGCACAATTTTGTTTTTATTAATATTAACATATTGCACTTCATCATCATCTATTTATGTAGCGCCACTAATTCCGCAGCGCTGTACAGAGAGCTCATTCACATCAGTCCCTGCCCCATTGGAGCTTACAATCTAAATCTCCTAACATACACAAACACAGATAAGGCCATGGTCGGGAATCTAACTCATGACCCCAGTGCTGTGAGGCGGATGTGCTAACCACTACGCCACCATGCTCCCACTTCAAATAATTTCACTTTGTGATCTTTTTAGTTGTGGGTGTAGATGTTCATTAACATGTATTCTTTAACACACTCCCAAATGCTGCTAGGGTGAGGTGAGCTTTCTTAATGGCTGCTATATCTGTCCTCTTCTGTTTAATTTGCAGAAAGTGCCACTGGTATTAAGTACTGGCAAACATCAAACAAAAAGAGAGGGAGAAGAATATAAGAATTTAGTAAAATAAAAACGTGAATAATTGCTGCTGTTCGAGAAATAACGGAATACACACACAGAGGGTCACTGAGCATTTCCTCCAATAATCACTGTGATGAGCACTGCAAAATAATTTAGTAAGGAGAAAACTGTGCCTGATGCATGATACCGAGAGCAATGTGGGGAAGACGGATATTTTTTTAAATTCTAATTTAGTGTATATTATGCATTGATGCACTAAATTATATATAAAAAAAGCTTTTTAAAGAAAATCCTGTATCCAAGCACTTTGTATAATATATTAAATATGTATATTGTTAATCATAATAGTGGTATGTGTTCAGATAAATTGCAGTACCTGATACATATACATTCTGCTATTCTTCTATTGTCTCTGTCCATACACTGTGATCTTGCTTGATGTGTTCTTTCTCTCTATCCATAAAACTCTGCATTGTTCCGATAATTGGACAAGTGTGCCTCTGTGTCAGCCAAATCTAACCTACTAATACATGATCACCCTGGTCATTAATCTGACACTTCCATTCTTCTACTATCTTACCATTGGTTTATCCTTATCATAGATCAGGAGAGTGAGTGGACATCGGGGCTGTCTTTATTAATCGTCACTATTGTGTGAGTAAATGTTTTTATTGGTGGACGTGAACCTAGAAAGCTGTTTTTCTGTAAAGTGGAACTGGTGCGTGTAAAACGTGTCCTATTAAAATAAGATTGGGATGAGGCCCGATTTGAGGTGGCAGAAAAATAAAATACTTTTGCTGGAAGAAAAAGGCTGTGCCCCATCCTGCAAAGCACAGACCCCCCTAAATGTGACTTCTCCATCCCTTGATCTCATTGAAATAATCTCGCCTTGCAAAACAAAACCTAGTTTTTCCATATCGATGGAAAGGTAGGAGCACTCATGAGCATAATCTGTATAAGGCAAGGAACATCCCCGATTTACCTACCTGCTATCATCAGATTGTGCCTATGTTGCACCCAAACATACTCTTGGCGCACAAATCTCCATTTGTACAGCGAGTTTGCACTTTTGCAGCCCTTTCATAAATGGGTCTTACTGGTAACATTATCAGTAGTTCTCAGCTGCTAATGTTTATAACCCACAAATTAATGCTAATGCCAGACTTGCAGCCATGTTGTATGTAACTATACTGCAGTATTGTCAGCATTCTTTTGGCATTCTGCACTCATGTAAATTTCTTGCATTCTATGCTTTCTGCTACAACTTATAGTCACACTGTTGTCTGAAAGTCAGACAAGCCATCTATGCTAAAGACTAAGCAGCCTGGGTTACAGGGGGAAGGGGGGGGCTGGCAAATTTTAGCCCGGGGGGCAAAGCTCGATGGAGAGTCAAGGAGAAAGGACCATGGGCACTTAGATATATGAACATTAGTAATGTCCTTGATTAAAATGGCAACATCATCCTAGAAAGAAGTTATCCTCGGGCAAGACCATCTAATAAGGATTTGCGTAGGTGTTAAAGAAGAAGTCCACACAAAACTAATTATAACATTTGGTTGGAATTTAATTAGTTAATAAAAAATTTAAAAAATGTAATTACAATTACCATGGATGCACCATTCTTTATATCCACCAGCAGCCTATTTTAAAGAAAGAAAAAAATGCAGGTGGCCCAGTGACCGAGACCAAGGAAACCCACCATGGGGCAGGGGAGCAGATACCGCTCTGCCCCCCTGCCCGGCCAGCTCCTGCTGGGTTACCAACAAAATTGTTGAATTAATTGACAAAAATGTAAAGCATCAAGCTGGCCATACACAGTAAGAGCTATTCATCCAATCTGATCAGACAATCATATCTCTGTCTATTGTGGACACATACGATAGCCAAACTGTAAATATCTGGTCATTTGGCAATCGAGCTGAACAGGTGGGTGACTAGGCGCACAATCCTTGCAATTAGCCAACGACAGCGAACACAGTTCATATTTTGCGACTAAATTTTGATCTGTATTATTGATGTTTTGGCTCCAATCATGGAACATTTAAAACATTGCACAACCTGATTTAGGCTGGGTACACACTAGAGAAAATTTCTCCCCATGTGTTATCATTAACAATTTTACCAACAGCTGAAAGTCCCGCTCAGCATTCCGAGTCATGTGTACACACTATACACATTTTACAAGATTTACCGTCAGGTCTGTGCTCTTCATCTGTCATAACCATCTGCTGAAAAGATCGTGACTCTGTAAACGCTATGTAGATCTGCCTACACTGATGGCCGTGCGTATGTGCATCTTGCAGAATTAGAACAACATTGTTCCATTGTTTACCAAGATTTTTATTCCATTTATAAAATCAAATGAAATGATAAGATGTGCTTTGGAACGATAAAACATGATCGTTGGAGTGTACATACTAATGCGATATCGGACCTAACATTCTTTTATTGTGTGATTGGCCCGATCATCGGGTGAAAAATCTGTTTCGTGCACCCAGCCAAATACATGTTTGACCATCATTAGAAAGTGTTTTTGATCAACAAATGCAGCCTTGTTGCTTTAGAACCTTAGGCCTGGATTTCTTGACTGTCTTTATCTTCTGCTAACATTGTGTTTCCCTGTCCTTACAGAATTCCATTATGAAAGGAGCTAAGCAGTAAATAAAAGGTGCAGGATGAAAAGATGGCGCAGGCACGACTTGTACCACCAGGACCCGACAGCCTACGCTATTTTACAAGGGAGTCTCTTACAGCTATCGAGAAGCGCATTGCAGAGGAGAAAGCAAAGAAGCCCAAACAAGACCACATCAATGATGATGATGACAATGGCCCTAAGCCAAGCAGTGACTTGGAAGCGGGCAAAAGTCTGCCGTTTATATACGGTGATATACCTGCGGGAATGGTGTCAGAACCACTGGAGGACCTAGATCCATATTATATGAATCAGAAAGTAAGTTTGGCCTTCAAGTGGTTGCTGCTGCCTTTAATTTCTGTAGAATTCTGAAAGGAAATTGTGTTGTTAGATAACTCGTTGGATCATAGGATTCGGGAAACCGTTTGTAGAGTTGCTGCTGTTGCCATCCAAAAAACCAATGATTCAGACAGCCAGTGATATTCATATCTGTACAGTCTCTAAGATCATCTGTTATTTAACTATCCTTACACTCACAAAGACTAACAATAGGAGTTATTTACTAACAAGTGTTAGAGTACAAATGTACAGTCCCCTATAGTTACCAATCGACAATAAGCTTTTTCAATGTGATGCAAGTTCGGCAACTGTCTGATGGGTTTGTTTAGGCTTTTGCATATTATATTTGTGCATAAAATAACCGCTAAGGGTGTCTTAATTTCTGGTGTGTTGACTGTGCAATACGTTGCCGTATAATGTAATTACTGTGCCGAAATGATCACTTCTGGCATACAACATGCAAGGTTTATAAAGAATTATTCAGAAACTTCCTAAATTGTAAATAGTTCTCCCTGATAAAGAATCAGCACTGCTACGCAGAAAAGGACCAACGCCATAAATCAACCAAAGCATCTAATAATATATTTTTATTGCCTGTCTCTAAAGCCGCCCATAAACGCTGGAATTCCAATGACCAGTTAGGTCATTTTAGACCTAATTGCCAAAAATCAGTACATGGCCCAGAATAAACTGCTGATACCGACCGGCATCTTTTCGGGATTGATCAGATGTTGATTGGAACTAGTGGAAATGGCTGTCATTGGATTATCACAACGTGATCATGTGTAAGATCATTCTCCAGACGCACTAATTGTGCCCTTAAGGATCTGTCCGGTCAATCTGACAGTCAAGTGCCAGATCTTTCTCATTTGGACACAATGGAGCCATTCTGTGCTCAGATTGTGCTGCCATAGCTGTTAGTTTGGGGACGTTTAGGTCATGTAAAATTCCATGACATTGACATAGGTCTGAAAGGAATTGCAAGAATGTTCCATACATGTTCCAAGAAAGAGTGTACAAATGCAGCTACCCATTGTTTATGGAGTAAAGAGTGTACACAGTATGTGACTTTAGGTCTGAGCTCCCATGTGTCCTGTTTTTGTTAAATTATTTATGAGTTAGTAATGATGTTAAAATGAATTATACTGAAATGTGCTGTTAAATAATAATGGGCTTATTATTATTGTGAATAATGGCCCTATTACTTCATGACCATGTATTATGGACACTATTTCATGTAATGTATTCTTGGGAATTCTTCCCAAAGTAGATATTAAGGATATTTGAAGTACTTGGCCTTGGAATGGTAATATAACTCCTTGGTGACTTGTAGTACCCATATCATATAAATTGCAGTCTGAACATTTCTACCTGTGTTACGTTTAGTGCACTATTATGGTGAAATATACTTTTATTGTTTAGAGCTCTGTACAGGATATTGAATTATGTTGGACACGGAACAAACAATTATGATTTAAGTCCCTTCCAGCCACAAACAGAATCTCATTTAGAGAATCAGCTTGGTCAATATTTGGCCATAATTGATCATTAATCTTGTTGACCTTTCCATCAGCAATTGACTTAATTGTTACAGTAATCATTAGATAACTCATTGAGAGCATATTTGCAGCTCCTGTGAATGCTTGGCCAGTTTCATTGTTTCTGAGAAAGCAAAAGGAAAGGCTGCTGCTGTCACACAATCTATGTTTATCTGCCTGCAAATTATGCCAAAATCCTCAAGTGCCATTCAGAGTTCATGTCTTAAATGTCATTTTGGCTAGAGAAGCACAAGCATTAGAATATATTAAATAAGTCCACTCGATGTGATGATTTGCAAAACTTTGTTATTAAAGGATCTGCCCAATGTTTTAATTAATATTCCCCAATTCTTTATAAGATGATTTTCAAACATAGTTACTCATTTATTTATTTTTTAACATTATGTTTGAAAGACAATATTTAAACTTCCTCTGCAGTGCTGTTATTCTGCAGAGAACGGCTGCTTGGCTGCCACAAATCTTGCTGGATCCGGGCGATCCACAACGGAACCAACTTTGTCAAGTGAGTTTGCAATAAAACCGGGCTGGGCTTTGACAGTCTCCTCGTTCCTACTTAACTGTAATTTATTTATAATAATAGACAGTCAGGTAGCTATTGTATCTTGGAAATGCCCCAACTAATTTTCAGTCTGCAATTTAAGGTGCCATGCACACTATGATTTTGACGGCAAGTAAAGCCGTTTTAGACCTAATTGACTGCAAATAGCTGTGTTTATGGGCCCAAAAAGAAGATCTAAAAGGATCAACGGCTGATCTATTAGACGTTGTGGATCTGACTGTGTCTGAGGTCATTGTCTGAACGCGCTAATGGGGTGCCATCGGCCCTTTGTGCTACATGGAAACAGACCTTTAAATGCCATAAATAAATGTCTCCCAACTTGGGACAGAGGTGCGTGGATTTATCACAATGGAGCTCTGGCCACATGACTAGGAGTATGCCTGGTGCTTTTGAAGCACTAGGCTGCCCTTGAACCCCCTCCTGACACCTATCAATTGCCACATGCACCAGTAGCAGGATCACGCCACCCGTTCACATGCAGAGCAGCACTGAATGAGCCGTAGCTCCCAATTTCCGGATCATGGGACAAAAATGTCTGGGGGGACAGAGCCCTCAAATCAACACCATCTCCCCTAAGTTGGGACAGTTGAAAAAGTGACCTCTGTCTTTTGTCAGAGGCATTATTTGCAGTTTACAGAACTACACGCTGACGCTCGTGTCTTAGTTTATTAAAAAGATAGTGCCACCCAGGGTCAAAATGCCCATTAAGGTTACCAGCAAATCTTATTATGAGCCCCAAACCTGATTGGGCTCATATAGTACATTTATTACGAGAGAAACATGGAGTTGCTTTATTTCCCACTGGTTTCACTATATTATTTTGATACAGGTATGGCCTTTTATCTGGAATGCTTGAGATTTGGGATAAAGATGAGGGTTTTTTTCTATAAATTTTCACATCACCCCTGGCATTCCCTTCTTATTTATTTGTGTAGCAGTGCTCCTGTAGGAAGCCCTGCATACCTAAATCCAACACAGTTCATCAGCACCGGCTAATAGTACAAATGGCCACAGCTAATGACTTAAAAAATATAGAAATGCTTAATTTAATAAATATATATTATTAAATACCTTGGTAAATCGTGAAATGCTTCTGTAGCTAGTAGTACTTTCATATAATGAGTTTAAAAATGCTCGTTGTTCTTTGTATGTTTTTAATTTGGTAGTGTTTTCAGGTTTTAGAGTATTTCTAGATATAGGGGTATATTCACTGAACTGCGATTGGAGATGTTGCCTATAGCAACCAATCAGATTCTAGTTATCATTTATTTAGTACATTATACTAAATGACAACTAGAATCTTATTGGCTGCTATAGGCAACATCTCCACTTTTTCAAACCCCCAGTTTAGTAAATATACCCCATAGTGGTGTAGTTTGATGCTTCCTTTCTTAGTTTTTCCCTCCATGCATGGTTTCTAAGAATTTAATATGATGCTTGTTTTCCCTAGGGTTTGGTCTGTTGAGAAAATGCACAAAACAATATAGTAAAGTAGCTGAAGTACCCGGCGTTGCCCGGCTTTAAATCTTCAAGTTATTAAGTTATCAATGAGTTGGATGTAACTGTCAACCTTTTGAAAATAATTAGCAGCTTAGCAGCTCTTACAACACACCCATGAGGTGGCTGCCCAGTGTAGTTTTTGTTTTTATACTAATTGTCATCCAAATCCATCCAGTGGCAGGCCCGGAACAGGCTCCCCAGGTCAAAGACCTGGCCAGTGTACACCAACAGGAGGTTTCGACCAGGACCTTAAGCCCCCTAAACCTGCCCAGGATCCAACTGGAACTCCTTGCATTGGTTTCATCCCAATGAGTGTAGGGGTGTCCGAATGCATAACCGGACAGACAAACAGACCAATGATTATATATAAGATACATAAAATAGAAGTAATAGTGCAAAAAACATTACAATAGACAGACTAGACAAACTAGTTGGTTTGTTACTGCTGTCAGGTTCTAATTAGAGACATTGTGGAAGTCTCTATTTATTGAGGAAAACAGGGGAACTCGTAAATGCAATGTATGTTAGATGAAGGCATGGTGATGCCGAGGAAGTCCTATGTTTTCATATATGTTAAGTGGTTTGGAAACACTGCGCAGTTATCTTAATTCCCAGGGTTCTGTCCTGATTTCCAGCATTGATCCTAAAGTAAAGAGGCTCTTCTTGATATCCAAAAAGTAACTTAGATATGATGTCTTCAGAACCATTGGACTTTCAGACATGGCACTTTATTTAACGAGGAGGAAGACGAGCTGCAAAAACGCTTCTAGTCTAACGAGAATCTTTGTTCATGTTTGTGGGTTTTCCATTCCAGAAAGAACACTCACTGAAAGTGGGTGCTCCCTATAAGTACATGGGGGCTCCAATAATTTTTAAACAAAAAACTGGGACACCAATATGACCTAAAATTTCCCCAGGGCTCTAAGTCTCCTCCGTAATTCATTTTGCCTACCAAATAAAGTCAGACAGATATAGGTACCTATACCCATTTATGCCATTCATTAGGATTCATCAGTAGTCTTGTAATGGTAAAACAAGAATTATGAGGTACAGATTCCCAGTGGCAAAACTGAAATGATCTGCTGAGAACTCTGGGACATATGGGACCTCTTCAAGTATCAAATATTTTGTAATATGAATACATGTTGTTGGAGTTTAGCACATTACTATGCGTTTATGTGGGTAGTCCAGTTTGAAAACTTAGTAATTCTCACTGTAGGGTGTAATGACTATTTTAGCAATAAATATAGGGATAGATTTATCAAATCTTCTTAAAAGGAAAAGTGGATGGGTTGTCCATAGCAACCAATCAGATTCCAGCTATCATTTTCTAGAATGTACTAGAAAATGATAACTAGAATCTGATTGGCTGCTATGGACAACAACTCCAATTTTCCTTTTTAAATGGTTTTCGGAAATCTATCCCATAGCCTCCTACCTCATATTTGTAAACATTAATTATTGTCAACAACACAAAATGTTTTGAACTTTTTTTAATTGCCTTTTCACTAATTCTTTATTTCTCTTTTTACAGACTTTTATAGTATTGAATAGAGGGAAGGCAATCTTCCGCTTCAGTGCCACGTCTGCCTTGTACATTTTAACTCCTTTCAACCCTCTTAGAAAAGTAGCTATTAAGGTTTTGGTACATTCATATCCTTTACAAAAAGAAACCTATAAAATAATATTTCAAGATGATTTCAATTTTATATCAGCTGTTTCATTCACTAGCATAAAGTAATGTTCGTTTTATGTCCGTTCTTTAAGAACAGTAATAGGAAATGACATTCGGTAGGAGATGTTTTGAAGTTGAAATTTGCTAAGCCTTATTTCCCCCCAAAGAACAACTGCTGAATGTTGCCAGCTGCAATAAAGGGAGAGTCTCTGGATGATCCTTTACTAGAGAATCTACGCAGTTGAAAGTAACTCGCTCATGCGGTGTAATCTAACTAATGAACCAAGAATGTAGTGATGCTGGAAAAGTCAGGTGTTTAGGTCAGGTCAGGGTAATACAGTATAACGCTGGAGATGACGGTTTAGATCTTTATGGAGCGGTTTAATAGGATATAAATAAAGAGTTTGTAAATAGCAAGAACTTAACCTGCTTCAAGGATCCAGTGTGATTTTTGTGCTGAGAGATTGAGCTAAATCACAGTATTTTATTAGATAGACCCAAGAATAGTGTTGTATTAATATAGGTGCAGGTTGTTTGTTGGCTCTATGAGGAGAAATACCATGGACGCATTCTATGTTGGGTATGAAGAATTTAAAATTTCCCTTTCCTATCAGACTATACAAAAGCAAACATGAAAGTCATGCAGTGCAAAGCAGGTTTGTTTTATCTGTTCATAAATAAAGTTTGATTGTAAGCTCTTGGAATAACATTCCTTAGCCGCATCATATTCATGTAACATGCTGAAACTTAATATAATCTCAGGGTGCAGATTCATTCACATCTTACAATTTATAGTGTAAGTAACATGCATGAAATAGACAGGGGTAGCGTCATAACATTCTCTTCTGCAGATTCTATTTGGCAAATAAACAAGATGTCCAGGTTATGGCACAGATTGAGGAAAGACGCTGACACAGTGGGTTATATGAACTATGACATATTCCACTGTGATGATAATTTTCAGCCGTTATACAATAATTACTTTTACTGCAATATGAATGGCAAGATATCAATATACCCAGGGGACAGAACTATACCGAGTACCCAGTTGCCACTGGGAACCCTGGCACTGGACTCCTATTAGGTACAGGCTATCCGTGCCATGTGGGAAAGATAGCTTACACCAAGAATCGATAAACCAGATTATTATTTTATTGCAGTCGTAGAAACGGTGGCGACTAGTACACTAAATGAGCATAGATCACATTAACAGTGGGGAAACATACATACAACCGAATAGTATTAGCAGCCCTTTTGTACTCCTCCTGGGGATGGATCTTGGCCCGTCTATAGTCTGGTATGGGGGTCTTTGCTAACTCAAAACAAGATATAGTACTGCGCTCAACTCTGGGTGGGCAAGAGCTGCACTATAAAGGAATCCCTTCCTATATACAGTCAAAACAAAATATAATGCGCTCAATTGCCTACAATGATGATTGTCTACTGAATAATTGGCACAAAAGGAGAAATGTGGTGTAGGACTACACTTGCAAACTCTTATAGTGCATGATGATTATCATGTATCATGTGATCAGCGTCAATGGTAAACTCAGAGATTGCACATTCTAGTAGGTGTGAATTACTGATAAAATAATTATTCAGTAGACAATCATCATTGTAGGTATTTGAGCGCATTATATTTTGTTTTGGTCTTTGCTAACTGCATGTGCGAGCGTCTGAATTCCTCTCTTGCCATTAAGTTAAGGCATGCAACAAGCTGGGTCACATTTGCGCAGATCCACCAAGACTGGCTGACACATCGGTAAGACTACTCCTAACGGTGCCAACCAGTATCACAGGGCAGCTGAGTACCACTCAACTGCCCGCTGCCATAACCGGCATTAGAAAATCTGTGTTACTGCTGCATAATAATGCATGGGGGCCTCGATGAGACTGCAATAGGAATCCTTACATTCTACTCTGGATCTTAGTTTTCTGCCATCCTGTTACATGCATGAATAAACTATTTAACAGGAATAATTCCTCTGGTAGGGTCAGTGGACATCCACTATTATCCTGCTGATCTCACTTTATTCATGGAGAGACAATCACCGTTCTCTTTACAAGCACATTCATCTTAAAATTTCAGCCATCTAGTACCCAGCAGGAAACAAGTAAGCTGCAGATGGGCCAATATATTGTGCAGCTCTGGAGCAAGACAGGAATACTGGTATAGTGGATAAAATAAATTGTTATAAGCATGGATATTAAATTTCTATTCATCACAGTACAATTATTTTTCTGTTATGACCAAATATGGCCATTTGTGGGCAGAGGTTGGTTGTAGCTGGCTGGAGGTTGGACTGGATGGGGTTTATTTTGTCCCGCATTCGGGATTCTGAATGTTGGGAGTTATACCTATGTGAAAGTTCTTAGTAACTTGCCCCTACCCATAGCCAAAGCCCCAGGGACATAGATACTTTTTAACAGAGTCTCTGTCAATTGTGTAAAACAGAACCTGGAGATCAATATAATTCACCAGCTTTAAATGGCAGCGGAGGCGAGGGTCAGTGGGAGGTACAATCACAAACCACAATCTCTTGGTTTTCGTCTAGGGCTATAATGGGAACAGTACTGAAGACAGGAAATATTGTCATACTCTGATTATCCATATAAGAATATAACAAGAGTATATTAATTTATGATTACACATGGTTATATTAGGGAGGTTAACATAAATGTATTCTGTCCAGTGCGGATAGTCACAGTCCCTCTGTGGTGTCACTGGTTCCTAATGGATCCATAGGTTGAATTTTTATGAATAGTGACTCGGCACACAAAATGTCTGCCTCCTTTGTGTGTAGGTGCCAAATGCTTTTTAAAGGAGATAGTCCTTTCTGACAGACTTTTAATACAAGCCGCCCCCCCCCCCCCTTCCCCTCTAGCTGAATGATGGGCTTCCTTTTTGGGTCCTAGGATTGAGACTCCTTAAAATATACCTATTGCCTCCACACAAGGGAGACAGACGTTTTGTGGACAAATTCAAGATTCATGGGAATTGAAAGTACCTCATACCGTACTACTACTTCCTATGAATAGCCGCACTCCCATAAATATTGATTCAGTCCACAAAATGGCTGCTTCCCCTTGGATCTACGTGGCAGGTTAATTTTAAGACCAATGTCCAAAAGAGGATTTAGTATATCTCCACAATAATCCCTCCATCTAGCATAAGCCTGGCCAACCTATGGCTGTCCAGGTGTTGTGAAACTATAAGTCCCAGCATGCCCTGCCAGCTATCGGTTGGCTATCTACTAGCAAAGCATGCTGGGACTTGTAGTTTCAACACATTTGTTTCATACCCCTGTCATTAGACTAAACTCACTGCTAGGCCTGTAGAATTGCTGGCGTAAATACTTAAGTCACTAGTTTACAAGCAGCATCTTTTCCAGCATCTTCAACCATTACATTGTTTGTGTGGATGATGGATCTCAATGGATTGTCAGCATTTTTTTATAAGGTCAGTAAATGTGTTTAATACAAGTGTATGATAAGAGCAAGTTCATGATAAATGATCTGGCTGCTCTAAAAGAAAGGTCATTTCCCCACAGACATTTCTAATTTAATAACAACATGCAAATGTACAGTAACCAATCAAAGCATCACACAGCACTGCATTATAGATTATGCACGTATATTAATGTATATGAATTTTATTTTACATTTGACTTTCTCCTTGACGGTAACCCACGTTATTCAGCATGCTCATTATGTGCACTATTTTGACCAACTGCGTGTTCATGACCATGAGTAACCCCCCAGAATGGACAAAGAATGTAGAGTAAGTATGTGTTTTATCTACAGTTTTATTGCATTGTATATAATTCATGGATGCCAACTGACTTGTCAGTAAATGTATTGACAATGAAACACACATTTTCACTGATTAATAAGAAAATAAAAGTGGTCATTAAAAATATGCCGACTACCTGTTAAAATATTACCAGAACAAGCGTGCCAACTGGATAATTAAAATGTGCTAAAAATGTATACCTGTCATGTTCTACGCCGATGAAAATGTAATTATTGCCACAATATGGTAAAGAAGATATAGGGGTAAATGTATCAAGCTGAGAGTTTTCCGGTGGGTTTGAAAAACCAATCAGATTCTAGCTATCATTTATTTAGTACATTTTACATAATGACAGCTAGAATCTGATTGGTTGCTATAGGCAACATCTCCACTTTTCAAACCCGCTGGAAAACTCTCAGCTTGATACATTTACCCCATAGTGTTTTTAGTACAGCAAAAACGTACATATTTAACTTGCATAGTATACTTAAATGTCATCATGTGGCCAATATGCCACCATATGTCATACAGTCAATATGCCACCATATATCACTGTATACCATCATGTAACCCTGTATACCATCATATAGCCAATATGTCCCGATATACTCCTGTATACCATCATATAGCCAATATGTTGTCATATAGCTCTGTATATCACTACATAACCCTGTATACCATCATATAGCCAATATGCCACCATATATCATATAGTCAATATGCCACCATACATCATGCAGTCAATATGTCACCATATATCATCGTATACCATCATATAACCCTGTATACCATCATGATACCTATATGCCACCATATAACCCTATATACTATCATGTTATAAAGCCATTTAGCCCTATATTCAATCATATAGCCAATATGCCACCTTATAACCCTGTATACCATCATGTTACCAATATGCCACCATATAGCCCTGTATACCATCATGGTACCAATATGCCACCATATAGCCCTGTATACCATCATGGTACCAATATGCCACCATATAGCCCTGTATACCATCATGGTACCAATATGCCACCATAAAGCTCTGTATAAAGCCGCATATCCCTATATACCATCATACAGCCAATATGCCACCATATAACCCTATATAGTAATCATGTTACCAATATGCCACCATATAGCTCTGTATAAAGCCGTATAACTCCGTATACCATCATATAGCCAATGTGTCACCATATAGCTTTGTATAAAGCCATAGAGCCCTGTATACCATCATGTTACCAATATGCCACCATATAGCTCTGTATAAAGCCGTATAGCTCCGTATACCATCATATAGCCAATATGCCACCATATAGCTCTGTATAAAGCCGTATAGCTCCGTATACCATCATATAGCCAATATTCCACCATATAGCTCTGTATAAACCCATAGAGCCCTGTATACCATCATGTTACCAATATGCCACCATATAACCCTATATATTATCATGTTACCAATATGCCACCATATAGCTCTGTATAAAGCCGTATAGCCCTGTATATCATCATATAGCCAATATGCCACCATATAACTCTGTATAAACCCATAGAGCCCTGTATACCATCATGTTACCAATATGCCACCATATAACCCTATATATTATCATGTTACCAATATGCCACCATAGAGCCCTGTATACCATCATGGTACCAATATGCCACCATAAAGCTCTGTATAAAGCCGTATAGCTCCGTATACCATCATATAGCCAATGTGTCACCATATAGCTTTGTATAAAGCCATAGAGCCCTGTATACCATCATGTTACCAATATGCCACCATATAGCTCTGTATAAAGCCGTATAGCTCCGTATACCATCATATAGCCAATATGCCACCATATAGCTCTGTATAAAGCCGTAGAGCCCTGTATATCATCATATAGCCAATATGCCACCATATAACTCTGTATAAACCCATAGAGCCCTGTATACCATCATGTTACCAATATGCCACCATATAGCTCTGTATAAAGCCGTATAGCCCTGTATATCATCATATAGCCAATATGCCACCATATAACTCTGTATAAAGCCATAAAGCCCTGTATACCATCATGTTACCAATATGCCACCATATAGCTCTGTATAAAGCCGTATAGCCCTGTATATCACCATATAGCCAATATGCCACCATATAACTCTGTATAAAGCCATAAAGCCCTGTATACCATCATGTTACCAATATGCCACCATATAGCTCTGTATAAAGCCGTATAGCTCCGTATACCATCATATAGCCAATGTGTCACCATATAGCCCCGAGAATGACATCTATTATTTTTCTAACCATGACATGTAAGCTCTGTTCATACTGTTATGTGAATTACACAGTGAGGCCGGGTCTCTAACACACACATAGCAGTGACTCACTGAGCCCTTTTCCTCCAGCTTCGTTCAGTCCTGGACACATTGTGATATAGCAGAGTAATGTCCCAGTAAACATACCTGTCATCAGTAAAAGTGTATAGAGTGCTCCCAATGCTCAGCTGGCCTGGATGAGATGTGCATTTCCTTTATCCCTTGCGCATGAGAGTGTATGATACCAACATCCCGCACATAGCAGGATAATAACCACACAGTTGCTTAGTGATACAGCAAGAGGAGAATCCCTGGAGAATTCTATTTATATTAACTTAAGTGCTTTTGGCCATTTCATTTCCGCTGCTTGCTGTCATCTAACAGAAGAGGCTGCAAGGAAAAGTGAAGGAAGTGATTCAATAAAGTTTGTTGCCCTTCAAAGCTTTCCCAAAGCCGATTGCACATGCCAATTTTGTGTGCGGGGGGGCGTCAATACATTAAGCTAACAATTTAAGTGACACGTCTCAATTCTTATTGTCTTCTATGTAAAAGGATTACTGGTTTGAACATTAAATTAACTGCGTATCAGAGCGCGTAAACCAGTGTTTTAAATACATTCTATTAAAATAAGAACACTTCTAGTGCACCTTATATCATTGTGTTATTACTTTATTTGTAAAACTATAGCAAGAGGATTTCCTGGGCGTCCCTCTGTAATCTGGTATGAGGCATTAGCACAATAGTTTTAGGTTTGGGTAGATTTATTTATATGGTGCATACTTGACAACTTTCTTTAGTTGGCCTCTGGGAGATGCTGGAGAGGGGGTGTGGTAGGAGGGCAAAAAGGGGCGGGGAAAATCACACCATTTTGGCTCCGCCCCCGCAGCATGATCATCATTTTGACACGGGGGTGGGACAAAATTACAAGGTTTACCGTCAATCGCGCCATTTTGGCTACTAATTTGCAGGATGTGGTAGACTTGACTTTTCTCCTGGGAGTCCGGGAGACCTACCCAGAATTCGTGAGTCTCCCAGACATTCCGGGAGAGCGGGCAGTTATTGGTGGCACGCAGGGGAGGGCTGGCAAATTTTAGACCAGGGACCAAAACTCGACTCAGCAGCCTATTTTAAAGGGAAAAAATGCAGTTCGCCAAGGGACCCAGCCCAAGGTCTCTATGGGCCCAGTCACCCTGCCTCCCAGCCCAGCCAGCTCCTGGTGCCAGGTCAGGATTTGGGAAAAAGATAAATAGGCCAGGGGTATAAGTGGCAGAATTTCTTTATCATATTACTAAATTTGCATTTCTCTGGAATGGCTGCAGACATAAACAAAGATAATGCCACTTGTAATTAGAGGAATACAGTCATTTACATATTTATTTGAAATGATGATGATTGGGCAGTTTACATTGGCTGGACTCTGAGAGGGCAAAAAGGAAGAGATTTAGCAATTTGTAATATTGGATTCACAGATTCACACACCTACTTGAAGGGGTAAATGTATCATACCCCGGTTTTGTCAACTCCCGCGAGTTCGGACGTCTTCCCTTTACAAGGCAGCGCCGCTTTAAATTTAAGCTGCGAAGACGCTGAACTCGCGGGAGTTGACAAAACCGGGGTATAATACATTTACCCCTTGGTCTCAATTCACTGGACTGATGCATAACATTAGGTATTTAGTAATTCCAATAAACTCTTTACTGATCTATTTTATTTATTAATGAGTGAAACGTCACTTATGTTTTTTACTGACTGACAGTAGATTTCCTGCATTTTGACAATTACACCTGTGTAACCTCAGACTAACACATACAGCTCCATATTCTCACTGACTTGGATTGAGAATTGTCATTCAAGCAGGTGAGCTAATTATAACAATATGTCAGAATGGTAGTACTTACCAGTGTGCTCACTAATTGATAACACTGCTTCTCAGTTGGTGTTAAAAAGCCAAATATTGCATGTGTTGCACATCTGTTCCTAGCATTAAATGTATCTCATACAGGATTTAAAAATCAGTCTTTGATTGCAATGATGATTGCAAAAGTAAGTCACATGACTCTTCAGGGAGAAGTTAGAATGGAATATAGGTATCTTGTACTATTTGTATATGTCTGTGTCGCCAGGGCTGGTGCTAGGGTCCGTGACGCCCTAGGCACATTTACAAAATCGGCGCCCCCCGCCCGGCACATTTTTTAAAATCGGCGCCCCCACCCTGCACACTTACAAAATAGTGTGTAAGTGTGCAGGGTGGGGGCGCCGATTTTGAAAATGTGCGTCTTTTCTTACCTGCTTCTAACTTGCCTCCTCTCTGCTCCGTCTCCTCCCCTCCACTCACTGACACTGTCGGGCCGTGATGATGATGTCATGCCCAACAGTCAGTCAGTGAGTGGAGGGGAGGAGACGGAGCAGAGAGGCGGCGGTGGTGGTGAGCAATAGTCCCTCCCCCCCTCCGTGTGGATGTATCTGAAGCTGTGCGTCGGCTGTGAAAGGTATGGTCAGCGGTCGCCGCACAGTTTTAAATAAATTTTTAATCTGTGGCACCCTCCAGGCGCCCCCCAGAGCCCAGCGCCCTAGGCAAGTGCCTAACCTTGCCTAATTGGAGCGCCGGGCCTGTGTGTCACATCCAACAATCTTCCTGCATTGCCAGAATGACCATCTAAATGGTCTGTTAGTAAGAGGAATCAGTGTTCCCTTTTCACAGCTTCAGAGATGCATTCTGTGCAGTTTAGTGCAGGCTGAACAAAAAGCTGGTTATCCATAGGGGCATAATGGGCTGACTTTATGTACCCAAACATTCACCTCTAGTAATGACAATATTTCATCCAGCAGTTGCCCACAACTTCCTTATGATGTTGGATGCTTTGTCTATTAATGAAGTAATTTGTTAGATGTTTACAGGTAGTACAATAACAAATAGCACCTCCTGCAGGCTATAACAGGGTATAGCAAACTACTGCAAAATGTTTGTAGTTCACAAGTCAGCTTACAGCATTGCATATTTAAGTAATAGTAACATCATTTTATCAGAAAGAAAATACAGTTATACTGAATACAAAAAAAGATTTCAGTTCCAATGCGTCCACTTCTGAATGAGCCCTTATCGTACTTACCTTTATTGGCAGCGCGGAGGGGGGACGGGACACCCTGAATCACGTCATGTCATTCATACCCCATGGCAAAATTACGCACTTACATCATTTAGTCACGAAGGGAGGGGTCAGAATGTTACAAATTATGCCTTCCAGGCCCCCATCCCGCCCATTTCATAGGGATGAGGGATAAGTGTCTGCTCTACCGGAGGTCCAAGACACCAAATATGGCCGCCATATGTCACCAAAAACTGCAAGAGTTAAAGATGGCTCTTTGCCCCTGAAAAATGGCACAAACAACCTTTACATAAGGGATATTCTGTATCATAGGTCATCCCCCTTCAGAAAATAGAGGAAACCTCTCGCACATCAAACGATTTTATTTGACTAATATAAAACCGTGTGATTTATTTTTTTTCCACAGATACACATTCACTGGAATATATACATTTGAATCGCTGATAAAAATCCTTGCAAGAGGTTTTTGTCTAGAAAAATTTACCTTCCTGCGAGATCCATGGAACTGGCTCGATTTCAGTGTAATTGTCATGGCGTAAGTATCTTATTCTGTTATTTTATATGGAAAGTGAAACAAGCTTTAAACTGCACCTATCCCCTACAGTGGAGTCAGCCATTTAGATCCTCGTGAATGGTCAGGCTATAAACTCATGAATATCGGCCCCGCCCACAAAATGGCTGCCTCCACTGTGCGTGAGAGTCAGGCGTACTTTAAGGCAGTGACGCACCCGGCTCCCAAATGTTTGTAATTATTTTTTTTACATTGCATGCAGAAGCAGATTATTTCAGCACATGAACCCCAATCTTAATTTGGCAAGGTCAGCCTGCAAAACATATCCTTGCTTGAACATCACTAGTAATAGTGTGTAAGATATGGGGAACGCTTATAATCGCTGCCATGATTAGTAAGGGAAACTATGGGTATAATGCCAGAAACATCATACTATACTACATCCCCAAGTGAAATTTTAATTTTGTCACAAAACCACATTAAAAAACTGTGGGCACAACGATTGTTATGCCACATATTTGGGAATCACGGAAACGATCATGAAGGCCACATGGACCACCCTTTACCATACATGACCTGTTCTGTACTTTCCAAAACTCTTGTGTGCATTAAAATTCCATTTTACATAGAGATCAATGATCCTATGCTTAGATCTGTAATCATAGTAATCATACCGTTCACAGGCAGCTGTATGGACTGGAGCAAGGTGCTCAAGTTTTGCTACAATTTCTCTAGGGTGATTCTGGTACAAAACTAAAAATGCACATTTGCAATTGGTTGCGTTATTAAAATGGTAACAACGATCCATTCATTAAAATGCACAGTTATAAAGTGTGTGTTTTTAGAACAATTGTGCTTAAAACATATAATTGAGTAATCCTGAGGCTAGTGTTATGAGAGCTGATTTTGACTGTAGAATTAAATCTCATATGATGACTGACATAAGAGCACACACTGGATGGCATTTTCGAAGCACAAAATCAGCTTTGGATGCGCCGTGCCCTTCGATTTGTACCAGTGCACCTAGATTTCCACCAAGGCACAAAGGATTTTTTACAGATGATGGTGTTGGCGGGGAAGCAGAATTTTGTACAGGCTGACGGAGGAGATGGTTAAGAGACGGGGTGTAGAGGGTCTTAGCAAAGTATGGAGTAGGTGATTGCCGGAGCGACTCATTTTCCAAAGCAATGCAGAAGCAAGATTTTCTTTTGTGCAGCAAGGTTATTGAACAGAAATAAAGGGGCAGAGAGGGTGTATTTTAAGAGTGGCTCCTTCCTGTGCTACTTGCATTATACACCAGCTCAGTTCTTAGCATCTCATCCTATACTTTTAATGGAACACGTTCTGCACCTCTGTGTTCTCTCTTTCGGTGGAGAATTGCATTTCTTGGTGCAAATCTGCACACATTTTCCACATGCAATAAAGACAGTCAAGATGACCACTATTAATTTAATTCATCAATGAGGCCAAACTAAGCATTAAAGTTTATTTTAAATAAAGGGTTGGTTTTAAAGTGCAGCTCTATAGATTTTTCTGCCTCTCCGCACACCATAGCACACTTCCAGTTTGTGGAGGTGTCTCACCTTAGCATGTGCTTGGTGGACCATTCTGGTGAACCTGTGCAGGCATGTTGCGGGGCACGTCACATGCTCTATGTAAATGAGACCCAGGGGTAGGTTTACAAACCTTCTAAATAGGAAAAGTTCAGGTGTTGCCGAGAGCAACCAATCAGATCCTAGCTATAATTTTTTAGAATTTACTGATTGGCTGTTATGGGCAACACCTGCACTTCAGAAGTTTAGTAAATCTACAGTTGACTAAACATCGCTTCTGTAGCACAACTCAATGAAAACAATAAGTTATAAAACAATTAAGAAATTAATTTCTTAACATTGCCCCGGTAAACATAACCAGTATAGCCCAGCCCTTACAATAGATAACGCTAAACACTTTATATAAACCACTTTGTTTTCTGATGAGCCAAATATTTTATCAAATATTTATTCTATAGTAAATAAAGAAGAATTCTGTGACTGATGTAACAACTTGCAACAGTTGCCAACAAATCCTACTCCCTTTATGGGAAGAAAAGCCCTACTCATATTAAATAAGCTGTTTAATTACTGTTTAATTACAGAATAACATCTCTTTTACAGAGAAAAAAAATTACACTTCCATTGTTTTTTCTTTTAAAATGTTATAATATAATAATCCATTTCAGCAATTAAAGGCTGCTGAATCTTAAAACGTTATCATTTTTGTAGCCATGTAAATTAAGAAATGATTAAATGATTTTGTTCTTGCCCTTTTTATTGCTTGTATAGCTAAACTTCTTCTGTAAAATTATTTCATTAGTTTTAGAGAATGATTCCAAATTGTTAATCCCCAATTTTTACTTCCATAAACTGAAAAGGTTTAGTAGTCGAACAGCTGCAACAGGAAAGAGCAAATGTACAGTGTTGAAGTGTGCGAAAATATCTATCATTAGAAAAAGTGAAGGCCAGCGTGGTGCAAACAAAGTGCCCATAACAAATGGGGATATTTGCAAATAAAACCACTTATTTAATGGCCCTGAATGGCTAGGTATAGTATGCAGTCTGGGGACCTTCAGACAGCTGTTGTAGAATACATTGCTAATAATTTACTTATCTTTTCTGGAGGAAAATCAGGGATGTAAAATTCAGGCATATAATTAAGGATTAACAGATATTTATATAGCGCCATTAATTCCGCAGCGCTGTACAGAGAACTCACTCACATCAGTCCCTGCCCCATTGGAGCTTACAGTCTAAATTCCTTAACACGCACAGACAGAGAGAGAGAGAGTCTAAGGTCAATTTAATAGCAGCCAATTAACCTACTAGTGTGTTTTTGGAGTATGGGAGGAAACCCACGACAAACATGGGAATAACATACAAACTCCACACAGATAAGGCCATGGTCGGGAATCGAACTCATGACCCCACTACTGTGAGGTAGAAGTGCTAACCACTGAGCCACCAGAAAATCTTATTCACCTTTACTTCTGAAATCCCCCAAAGTCAGTGGGTCCCTCGAAGATTTTAAAGTCTCAAATAGTAGATCCTCAAAAAGTAGTCCACAGATGAGGTATCCAATGACATTTCTAGGCCCTTGTTTCCTAAATTATAGGTGTACAGTGCTATATATACATTTATTATCAAATATATCTAAATCTAAATACATAATGTCTAGGCCTGAATCACAATGCAGATGAATACAGTCCTCAAGGGGGTAAATGTATCAAGCTGAGAGTTTTCAAAAACCAATCAGATTCTAGTTATCATTTATTTAGTACATTCTACAAATTGACAGCTAAAATCTGATTGGTTGCTATAGACAACTTCTCCACTTTTCAAACCTGCCGTAAAACTCTCAGCTTTGTACATTTACCCCCAGGTGTGTATAGATAGAGCCGACGTGAATTAACCTCGGAACAATTTTAAATTGAAGTAATTAAAGTCAAGGGTGTTCTCCTTATTCTTAAAAAGGTGAACAGCTTCTACTCCTTCTTTTATACCAATTTCAAGGAAAAATTTCCATCCTGATGCTAGAATTAAAATAATTATTTATGTTCCTTAGCATCAGACAATCGTATAAATCCAGATCGGACATAACTAATACAGTAAGCAAAATCACAAATATGAGGCAGTTGCGTATAAGTAGAACAGATGAGTGTGAGTAACACTGTGGGTACTCACACACAACGTAGCAAGAGCAGGGCCGGATTAAGGGAAGGGAGGCCCCCGGGCTAAGGGTATCAAGCCCCTACCCAATGAGCTTACCTCCGTCCGTTGTTCCACTCCCTGTAGTGCGTCTGCAGCGCGCTATAATCTCCTTACTGAGGAGATCTCGTGAGAGTGAGACTATGACTCATAGTCTTACTCTCATGAGATCTCCTCAGTAAGGAGATTACTGCGTGCCGCGTAAGTACTACAGTGACAGTAGGCAGCTAACAGCATAACATTTGCTGTTAGCTGCCCGCCATTCTCCTTGAACAGGTGACAGTTAGAGCCGGGGGCAGGGACGCCAGCGGGCCCCCCAGCTGCCTGAGGCCCCTGGGCTGTAGCCCCTTTAGCCCTATTGTTAATCCGGCTCTGAGCAAGAGACATGACAGGACATACGAGGGAGACGGACAATAGAGAGAGAGATTTTTAAGACTTTATAATAAAAGAATTCCCCTGACAATCAGTATTGGTGTGGTTGTGGTCTACACGAGCACAGACGGACAATAATCAAGTGTGGGTCGGCGACGGCACGTATACAGTTCCTGGTGTGAAGTCTCATGAAAGAGTCTTCTGCACCTCCTATTGCTCTCCTTTAATAAAAATATATATATATATATTAAATAAAATCTAATATTTGAATACGAAAACATTTTTTTGAGTCAGGGTAGAAATTTTCCCTCAAAAAACAATTGGTGCATAATTATTATTTTTTTTACCTGCCCATAGCAGTTCAATGACTGACATTATTTTACTTTCTATTGGAAGCTGGAAAAGGACCTTTCTACAGTGTATTGTATCTGAAAACACTTCTTCACTTGAAGCAGTAACGAAAGAGTTACCCAGGCTGCTTAAATATCAGTACATTGTTTTACATTAAATTGCTCTTCGAGCTGTCTCTTGAAATCAGTTCTGCTCTATCTGCTTCCATAAAAGTGCCCATTTCACTGAATCTTCAAAAAGTAGGCCACATATACTGTGTCATCGCTCTCTCTATAAGGAGTTCTTCACCTCAGAAAGGGCTTCTACTCCTGCCTGCTATAAAGGCAGGTTGTGTGTTTTCAATACATTTGCAGATTTTGTAAAACTGCATAGCTCCAACGCGGAAGGGCTTAGCACTCAGATAACATGTGATATATTTCATTTAAAATGTAAAATTAAAATATTGAAGTGTTAATCCCCACTTCGGATGCTGGAAAGATACCGCTTACCATTTTATCTGCACCTTCTCTAATATGCTCAGTATTAATATGAGGCAAAGTATGTGTATTATTTCACTGAATTACAAAACCAAAATACCTCAACTATTTATACTTATGTAAATCCTTCCAATATGCTCAGATTCATCTCCTTACACACAAGTGACATGTTGAAAAAAATATGTAGCAAGACACAAATTGAAATTAATATGTATTGGGGAAGCAGGAGAGAGGTAGGGCACCGATACTTATAGCTTCATAAGTCTGAGTAATTGATTGGCTTGCAGTCTTAGGCAGCCTGGCTTGTTGAAGATAGGTTTAAGTCAAACACAGGGTAATTACTACAGCAAATATGAAAAAAACATGCTTTTCTCTTTTGTAATAGCCTTTTGACCCATTTTCTTTGACATCATGGTGTGGGATGTTTGTTACTTGCAGGGCCAGATTAAGGGAATGCAGGCCCCTGGGCTAAGGGGGCCTCCATTCCCCCATGAGGGCCCCCCCGTGATCCGAGCTGCCCGCGCCCCCGCTTCCCCCCCCACCCCAACTTACCTCCTTCTCCGGCACGCTGTAAGCTCTTTACTGAGGAGATCTCGTGAGAGTGAAACTCACGAGATCTCCTCAGTAAGGAGACTACAGCGCGCCGGAGAAGGACCGCAGTGAAAGTGCTCAGCAGCACCCCAGCCCCCGACCGATCAATACTGCTGCTGAGCACTTTCAAGGGCCCTCTGGATGCCATAGGCCCCTGGGCTGTAGCCCAGTTAGCCCTATGGTTAATCCGGCCCTGGTTACTTGTGATGAAGAGGACTTACATTTTTTTATTGCGATGAAGATGTAGTGTTCCCACAGGCTATGACTAGAAAGGGGGTGACATATAGTGCATTACATTACTTAATTGTAATGTAAATGTGTGCAGAGAATACACCTGGCGGTGAGTGAGGGTGCCGTTATAAACAGTGCAGCAAAGAAAAAAATTTCGGGCCCTGGTACAGCAACTTCTTAGGGCTCCTTCCATAGCCACCAAAGGGGCGGGGCCATACTAGGTTGGTGGCTCCTCCCACCAAACATGCAGACCAGGGACCCCAGGCAAGACTGTCCCCCAGTACTTTTTTACCTTTTTACCTTCTCCTCTCACTCTCTGTGTCCCTAGTTATAAAGCAGGAGCACTGTATAAGAATATAGCATAGAATTGTCCTTTGATTTGATATCGGAAGAAAAATCTAAATTGGCGCAAAGTCCTTTTTATAGCATCAATTCCATGAAAAAATGAGGTGTGTTTTTTTAACATAAATCAGTTGCAGGCTATAAGAAGAAGTTTGGTAATTACCATTTTCCATGGTTTCTATCTTCAGGCTGCTATTAACAATTTATAGTTTTTTCACGGCGTCATGTGACTACCATGGTAATCACAGTCACATGGCACATGATGTAGTGAGCAGAGAGGCTTTGGAGCACTCTCTGAGCTCATTCTGCTATGTGCACTGTAAAATCCTCCCCCTCCTAGTCCCCCCTCTGTCATCACATGACATGATGAGTCTGCAAGTGTGACTGGCAGTCATACTTATCCACCCTTCAGAGAGGTTTTGAAAAAGACCTAATGCTTTGTAATAGGACAACTAAGAAAATGATGTATGATTAAATGGTATTTATCTTGCTGTTTAAACAAAAAAAGTCTAGGGGGTATATTTACTGATCTGCGGGTTTGAAAATGTGGAGATGTTGCCTATAGCAACCAATCAGATTCTAGCTATCATTTATTTAGTACAGTCTACAAAATGACAGCTAGAATCTGATTGGTTGCTATAAGCAACATCTCCACTTTTTCAAACCCGCAGTTTAGTAAATATACCCCTAAGTGGGATTACTACTTAATAATATTCCATGATCTAATGTATTCATGTCAGTTTAAATATTTCTGCGTTATCGAGAGACTTGACAGAACCCCATAAAAATAATCCTATTATGTCCTCCATGCTCTGTTTATATATGTTGTCTTTTGAGGGCAAATTGGCAAGCAAATACTCATCTACCAACTTATAAAGACAAAAATCATATTATATATTTCTGGGAAATATATGATAGGATTACGTTATAAGTAATAACTTGAATGTGGTGGGGACAGTATGAGTAGTCAATTCAAGTCGAGGTCACAATCCTGACCATCAAAATGTTCTGC